>NC_134702.1:35562034-35762034 GCF_043290135.1 Rhipicephalus microplus | reverse complement strand
CACGCTTCTTCGAACACCATTTCAATGTATTGTGGCATACCTGAATTATTTTCCAAGCTTGTAAAAATGTTGAAATCGTATATTATCAAGCTCAGTGGACGCTAGAGATCTGTTGCTGCTTCTGTTGGGTACAACAACGCCCAAGTAAGCGTGTTGCTATTATGCGACTGAAGGACGATAGTCAACGCGTGCATGGTCTGCTGAAACCTGCGGTGCAGCAGCATACCCTGAGGACGTTTTCTACGACCAATTCTATCATCTTGGTAAATTGGGGCTGGTACCACTTTTTCTTAGGGATGAAATACGTGTAGTCATTCGCAGCATGGCCGTACAGCTCTGCCCCTTCCATGCTATTGTTACAACTGCTGAATAGAGTTGGCAATGGCACTACATTTGTATTTTCAGTGGATGACCATTGGGTACAGAGCATAGAAACTAATATGTTTTATTCCAGCAGCATAGCAACTATATAATTTTGCCTTTGGCCTTTACGAAACAAAATTGTTTTCTGTATCATACAACAAGCTATATTCCTCACGTTTTTTTTTCATACAATTGTTTTCATTGTTGGCAGCGATTATCCATTTGTACCACCGTCATTACCCTCCTCCTTCTAAGTTTCTACGTCAGGACCAGAAGCAACAGCAGCATCTGTTGCAGCCTCTGATTCTCAAATAACCGAAAAAAGACAATCAAAGAGAACAGAGGGTTGGGAACACGTGCACCCTACGTGCACCTCGGATAATGTGACGTCACAACTCGCGCTCACGTGTGACCACCGCACACTGACAGGGCACCAAAAGTTCAGCCAGATGTTCAAAATCACGTGAAGTAAACTCACTGTGTCGAAACAGCGGCGTATTCCGAGTAGAGGTTTGGTGTTTTTACTCAGTTTTTCGACGTTACGTTCAGTATCTATTTAGGAACACGCGCATGATTGGTCGAGTAAACGAGTTCATTGTAGAGCTCACGCGAGCACCAGAAAAAGAGCAGGAAGTATCGCTGATGCATATACTAAAGGCAGTGCATCTCACACACGAGCAGATCATCTACTACGCACGCCGCTGTCACGCTGTCATTGTATACAGCGAGTATTGCACGGACAATGGACTTGAGTTTATCTTTTACTGCGCACATGTTAGCCCATACTTGTTTCCTTCTGCACTAACTTGTGTTCTGCGTACTACGCCGTCACAAACATATATATATATATATATATATATATATATATATATATATATATATATATATATATATATATATATATATAAGGAATTAAGTGTATTCCTAAGGGCTCGTTTTTTCGTGTTTTGACACAAAATTAATGAGATGTACCAGACAATAATGCCAAGGAATGTATAGGGAAAGTTATTGGAACCAATGTAGCGTAAATAAGAAGACAGAAAAGTGGGTGAACAAATAACTTGCCATGTGTGTGTGTGTGTGCGTGTGCGTGTGCGTGTGTGTGTGTGTGTGTTGGCAGTTATACGGCAGCACAGCCTTTGTTGTTCGCAAGCATGCTGTGCATGGTTCCGGTTCCGTACGTTATCACTGATACAGCGCTGGGATGAACAGTGCGCTATCAGTCTTGGTTCTGTGGCTCGTGTGCACTATTGCCGTCATTGCTACGGACATGTAGAAGCCAATAGTAAGAAAAAGCGAAGACACGTCACTGAGTTCCAGAAAGGGAACGACAAAGCGCGAACGGGTATATAATCTGCGCCTGAAAAAGGCTCGCCGATCAAATTCATCCTGCGGGTGCTGTAGTAACAGCGCTACACCTCGGAGCGAATTGCGGCCGCACGGCTCGTCAGTTTTTGTGCAAACTTCTTGGTCAACTCTCAGCCAACACTTGATAAACCCTTGTTCCATCTCTGGTGAAAACCCCCTGGTCTTGTCGGCACTCTACAAGAACACGCAAGATCGTTCGTCCTTCGGCAGCAGCGCCATGGCGACATTGGACAGCAGCGCCATGGCGACATTGGACAGCAGCGCCATGGCGACATTGGACAGCAGCGCCATGGCGACATTGGACAGCAGCGCCATGGCGACATTGGACAGCATCGAATTGGAGCCCCGGGGGAACGGTGGCGGAGACAGCAGTGTCGCCGGCAATGGCGCCCAGCGTCCCGCCACAGTCGACGAGAGTCCGGCCCCCGTGCACGAAGGTTCGTCCAGCTCACGCGATGCGCCGCGAGACCTATGCGTGGCCAGCGGCGTTCTGTATGCTTTGGTGGTGACGGTGGTACTGACGGCCGTCCTTGTCCTGTGGAAGTTCGCCAGTAGACAGTGGCTGGACGGCAGAATCGTGCTTATAGTTTTGACGTTGTCATTCATTGCGATTGCGTCCGCGTTCGGCGCCGTGTTCTACTGGCTGTGCTCGCGTCGCCCGGCGGACGCCGCCGAGTCTGACGGGTCTTCGAAGTGACTTGTGACGTAAACGCCTTTGGATAACGCTCGCCCCACCCACCGTGACCATGAGCTACATCTTGGAATATATATTCTACTGTTGTCATTTTTAAATTCTTTTGATGCATGCGAATTCTGTGGAAGCTGCACGTTGAGATTTTTAGTATTTTAGCCATTTAGTATTTTAGTATATTAGCCATTCAGTATTTTAAAGTCTCGCGGTTTTAGTCTCTATATTCTACTGTTGTCATTTTTAAATTCTTTTGATGCATGCGAATTCTGTGGGAGCTGCACGTTGAGATTTTAGTATTTTAGCCATTTAGTATTTTTGTATGTTAGCCATTTAGTATTTTAAAGTCCCGCGGTTTTAGTCTATATCCTTTCTGGTCTGTGCATTTTTGCGGAATGAGCTGCCCGACTAGTCAGCGTATCTTATTACCGCATATAAAAGCCACTCAACGACTCATTTTGTTTGATTGCCATTTTCGGGTAGGATAGTATGCGCACTGGCATACACCACGCACTTCTCATGATTTAGGGGAGCTGAACCGTGATAAGTGCCGAGATAGTGACACCTGCGGTCACACACTTGCAAATGCTTCCCTCAAGTTATAGCCTCCGTGATTGGAAGGTGACGTGGCGTATCGTGTGCTAATCTCGGAGGCCACGACCAGGAAAAAGTGCGAAATGCAAGCCTCCGAGAGATGTACCTTCCGGTGCGCGACATTCCAGCAGTTTCAAATCGGGCGATCTCCCCGAAGGCGCTATTCGGACAATGAAAAGCAGCAATCCTCGCCCACAACAGTGATTATAGTTTGTGACTGCTGACCCGCAAGTCGTGGTTTTGAATACCGGCCTGACTTCGATGGAGAAGAAACGCTGGAATCCCCAGTGCTTAGGTTTCGCTGCACGTCAAATAGCCCAGGGTGGTCATGATACTAGAGTCAACCAGTACAGCTTAAAAAAAATAGAGCTGAATAGACTCTTAACGAGGAAAAGCCGCGATAAGCTTAACGAGCACGGACGCTTTGCCACGATAATCGTCCATGGAAGGTAATACTCTGCTTAGGCTGACGTCACCTATAATAGGTGAGTGTGGCTGCCGCTGCTTTCGCGTTGTCATTTGCCACCTTTTCACGGACCCTTTTAATGCACTTTAAGTCGATACAGGATGCGGCTGGATGGATCGAGTGACGGTATCGCATGCGCGTCTTGGTGGCGGTTGGAGCAGCACAGCTTTTGTTCGCACAAATGGCTGTTGTGCGTGGTTCCGGGCAGTAATGACAAGCTGTATGCTTGTATCAGGCTCTACAGCCTGCATAGATATGAGACAATGAATTACGTTCCACGCAGTTACCATTTAAGATTTAGCAGAGTTAGCTGAATATCCTTCTTCGTGTATCCTTTACGGTTCGTGAAAAAGTTCGAAAGGAGAACACTACGCGCAAGCTATACGAGGCCCAGATGCAGAGAATAACATTGCCTTCTGTGTCAAACATTTTATCGCAAAAATTGTTTTTATATTTCATCTTGCAGGCCTGCGCTCCGTGCTTTCTTTGTGAGACAATTGAAATGTCAGTTTTGAATTTCATCTTTTATGTTGTGGTTTTCTTTTTTCTGCTATGTTGCATGTCACTGTGTTTTTCGGTGACTATTTATCAGGTATGCTTCTTTCGGGAGCTCAATCAATACTTGCCCCGCGGTTGACTTAACGTTACTTATTTGCGGAATTGAGATAATGAAGTGGAACGAAAGAGGCAAAGGGCTATGCCTGGGCGGTTATATGTAAAGACAAAAAGGTACTGTCTTGTGTATCCGCTGGCGTTTCGCTAAACGTAATGGATGCAAAGGCGTTTTGATTACGCATAAACCCTCAAGCCGCCGCCCTACCACAAGGCAGCGAGCAGAACCTGAAGCGCTGCACTCGCCAGCAGGGGTTTAGGTGTTCGTAAACAAACCGGCTCGCTCCGAACGGTCTACCCCAGCAGGCTTCCGGTGCGGCACTTCCGGTAATGCTTTTTCAACAGTCCCGGCGGTGTTTTCGTGCGGGTATGTTTAAGTTTGCAGCTCTACCATTTCTGGCGCATACCCTGGGATTTGTTTAGAGCATCGTCTAGCGGCTATACATGAAAGGGCTCCACGTAGCGCACGGAAGACACTGCTGCAGGTAACACTGCTCGCATTGGGGTGCCTAATGCGGAGCGGGTATCGAGGCACTCTAGCCCGCGTGGCCGATGGGCCCCGACCAAAATATCCGTCGTGGCGTTCCGATGAGCGCATGCCTCTGCTTCGTGTTACCTCTGACAGTGGCCGCGCCTATACAAGCAGAAAATGCATAAACGGCAGGAGCCATTTGTCAGTGCACTTAATTGGGCCAGTTCGTTCTGCGTGTCGACGATGTGAAGGCGCTTTGAATACGCGGACAGGGCGTTGGTAGCGCACACAAGTCTTTTCCCTATCCGCGTCTTCAAAGCGCACCCACATCGTCGACACGCAGGATAATAGTTGTCCGATTTATAGGGAAGTTGTTCAATTCAGCTTTTCGTCTAGAACTGAAAACCTTCCTTATGTCGAACCCCGAACACATTTGTGTTTTCGTCAAGCACACAACTGCAGGATAGAACGCTTATTTCTGCGCATGTGCCACACCGGGCACTTTTTGTAGAGATCAGCGGCGATGGGAACCGCTCGCAATCCGATGAGTTCGTGTGACTGAGCAATTTTAAAATGTATTGATTATGTGATGACGTGAAATGCGACTGGGTTACGCGAAGTATCGTGGTTCACGCACGAGGGAGCTATTCATGAATCAAACTTTCAAGTTGAACCTATACCTAAACCTGCATTGCATGTTCACACCGAAAGATAAATGAGCTAGAATGTGGCGATGTTCATTAGCGGCAGAAATACAGGGTATAATTTTTTTGCTCGCACAAATGAGAACCCGCTCGCCGGCATCGCCTTCGAAAAGTTCAAATGCGACGAGAACAAAATGTTGACACCACGTCGTACACTGTGCGGCGATTCACGTTTAACGCGGCTACTTTGCGTCGTATGTTGTTTCGAACAGTACAGATCACCGATATCGCTCAAACTATACAAGAAACACTTTTGCGACGGACTTCCAATGTTAGCTTTCACGTTTTGCTATCCATATCAGGCGTCAGTACACTCATCTGCCATGGGTGCGGGACGCCAGCGACCAGTCTAACGTCCGAGTATCGCCTGAGTGCCATTAGTCTGCGCTGAGCTTTACATGTCCTTTATTGAAGTGGGCAGAGCAAACCTATGGGATCTTAGTGCGAATGCAGTTTTCTCGCATGATCGCTGCAATTCAGGTGCTCTTTCTGTCGTCATCGGTCAGAAAACAGAATGTTTTTGACTAGCATATAAAATTAGCATATAAATTATATGCTAGCGTAATTAGCATATAAATTAGCATTATATATAAAATATATAAATTTTGACTAGCATATAAAATATATTATAAAATATAATTTAAAGAGAGAGGTGGGGCTGGGGGTCTAGCGTTGCCAGACCCCCAGCCCCACCTGTCTCTGGCGCATACCGGAGCACCGGGTCCTCCTACCCTACGACGCTGCCTACACACACGGCACCCCATCCCGTTTCGCCCCCGGCACCTTCTGTCGTTAACCCATGGCACACCTTGGATAATCGACCCATCTGTTACGCATGCGGTTTCGTGGGACATATAGCAACACTACTGTCGCCGTCGCAACTTCCAGCCTCCAAACCATGGGAATTCTGCAAATTACCAGGCTGCCCAAAATCCCCAGCCACCATCTTCTCCTATCACCGACTCATTGTCCCCACGACGCCCTGTCGATTCTCGCCGGTCATTACCACCCCGTCACCGATCTGTCTCCCCGATGCTTCGGCGCACGAGCCCCACTCGAGAGGAAAACTGACAGCCGCAGTTCCGGAGGCAAGAACTGCGTCGTCGTCGAAATTTCTGAGACCTTCTCTTTGTCCGACCAACGAAATTGATGTGCTAGTAGAAGGTGTTTCTGTACGTGCACTTGTCGACACAGGCGCCGTCGTTTCTGTAGTTAGTGAAAAACTATGTCGCGATTTGAGAAAAGTTACAATGCCACTTACGAATCTTGCTCTGCGTACAGCCACCTCTCATTTCATCGCGCCGACAGCTCAGTGCACAGCACGCGTTCTTACTCAAGATGTTTGGTACGCCGTCACTCTTTGTTGTTCTCCCACGTTCATCTTACGACGTCATACTAGGATGGGATTTCCTTTCTACCCATCAGGCCCTCGTCGACTGCGCTCGTGCTAAACTCACGTTGACGAATCCGTGCCTTGATATCGACACCACAGTCCCTCGAAAGTGTTTGCCGCAGCTGACGTCCGCATCGCGCCGTTGTCCGCCGTCCTAGTGCCTGTGTTTTCCCCTGCTGCCCCTAACTCGACACTTCTGTTCCAACCAACTATAGCTAGTGTGCAACACCGAACCATCGTCCTCCCGTTTGCCGTCATCAACTTTTCCAATGGTTCGGCGGTACTTTATACGTGCAACGTTTCTGCTTGCCCGTACATCCTGCTACGCGGCGAGTGCCTGGGAAGCCTCGAGACCTGAAATTGTATTTTTGAAGACCCGATCTATCCAGACAGGCCATTTTTACCGACTTGTGCCATTACACCCGCAACTGACGCCAATGAACCTATGGATGTATTCCGCGAGTCCATTGATTGCAACCTCACGCCTGGGCAGCAGGAACATTTGATCAAGCTCCTACAGCGTTTTCGAGCCTCGTTTGACCACAATCAGCCTTCCTTAGGTCGAGCGTCATCTGTTGTTCACCGTATAGATACCGGTCAAGAGACGCCATTACGGCAGCGTCCATATCGTGTGTCAACTACCGAACGCCGTGCCATCAATGAACAGGTCGACGACATGCTGACACGTGGCATAATCGAACCGTCAAGCAGTCACTGGGCCTCTCCAGTTGTGTTGGTGAAGAAGAAGGACGGATCCATCAGGTTTTGCGTGGACTACCGACGTCTCAACCGAATCACGCGCAAGGATGCCTATCCGCTGCCACGCATTGATGATGTCTTGGACTGCCTACAGGGAGCCGAATTTTTCTCTTCTTTAGATCAGCGCTCTGGATACTGGCAAGTACCCATGGCAGAGGCCGATCGCGAAAAAACAGCTTTCATCACGCCCGACGGGCTTTACGAATTCGCAGTCATGCCCTTCGGCCTCTGCAACGCGCCAGCTATTTCCGAGCGAATGATGGACTGTATCCTTCGAGGCCTCAAATGGAATGTTTGCCTTTGTTATTTAGATGACATTGTCGTCTTTTCAACTGATTTCGCAACCCATTTAACCCGCCTCGAGAAAGTCCTCGCGTGTATTTCTGCCGCGGGGCTGCAACTGAATCTGAAGAAGTGCCATTTCGCCGCTCGAAAGCTTACGATCCTTGGCCACGTGGTTTCAAAATACGGCATTCTTCCTGACCCTGCCAAACTTATAGCCGTTTCAGCGTTTCCCAAACCGAGCACCATAAAAGAGCTCCGAAGCTTCATAGGCCTGTGCTCTTACTTCCGGCCGGCTACACCTGGCCTTTCTACCAAGTTGGTCCCCAAGTATCAAGGCCCATATTGTGTGCTACAAAAAACGTCACCAGTGAATTACCTCATTGAGCCACTGGAACCATCTTCTGACCAACGTCATCGTGGCCAGGAAATTGTCCACGTCTCGAGACTTAAGCCCTGCTACGACCCTGCCATGTTTACTTGTCCATAGGTCGCCCAAATGACTCCTTATTTCGCGGGGAGTAATTGTAATGAATTAATGAATCTGAATAACGGATGCTCTGCTGGCATTGAAGAAGACGATGATGATCGGTGGCTGTTGTAGTAGCTCGCGCACGCCGCTCGCCATTAGCCAGACCTGCCTGATAAAGCACATTTTGCCAAGCGTCGTCTGAACTTTTTTCGACGTAGAACACCTCTTTTTTGAGATATATATATATATATATATATATATATATATATATATATATATATATATATATATATATATATATATAGTGTGTGTGTGTGTGTGTGTGTGTGTGTTGGCTGTTATACGGCAGCACAGCCTTTGTTGTTCGCAAGCATGCTGTGCATGGTTCCGTTTCCGTACGTTAATGACTAGGTAAAAGCTAGTATCAAGCCCTACAGTCCCATAGATGTCAGACAATTACGATCTATATGCCACGTAGTTATTATTTCCGCTTTTCACTGATACAGCGCTGGGATGAACAGTGCGCTATCACTCTTGGTACTGTGGCTCGTGCGCACTATTGCCGTCATCGCTACGGACATGTAGAAGCCAATAGTAAGTAAAAGCGAAGACACGTCACTGAGTTCCAGAAAGGGAACGACAAAGGGCGAACGGGTATATAATCTGCGCCTGAAAAAGGCTCGCCGATCAAATTCATCCTGCGGGTGCTGTATTAACAGCGCTACACCTCGGAGCAAATTGCGGCCGCACGCCTCGTCAGTTTTTGTGCAAACTTCTTGGTCAACTCTCAGCCAATCCTTGTTAAACCCTTGTTCCATCTCTGGTGGAAACCCCCTGGTCTTGTCGGCACTCTACAAGAACACGCAAGATCGTTCGTCCTTCGGTGGCAGCAGCGCCATGGCGACATCGGACAGCATCGAATTGGAGCCCCGGGTGAACGGTGGCGGAGACAGCAGTGTCGCCGGCAATGGCGCCCAGCGTCCCGTCACAGTCGACGAGGGTTCGGCCCCCGTGCACGAAAGTTCGTCCACCTCACGCGGTGCGCCGCGAGACCTATGCGTGGCCAGCAGCGTTCTGTATGCTTTGGTGGTGACGGTACTACTGACGGCCGTCCTTGTCCTGTGGAAGTTCGCCAGTAGACAGTGGTTGGACGGCAGAATCGTGCTTATAGTTTTGACGTTGTCATTCATTGCGATCGCATCCGCGTTCGGCGCCGTGTTCTACTGGCTCTACTCGCGTCGCCCGGCGGACGCCGCCGAATCTGACGGGTCTTCGAAGTGACTTGTGACGTAAACGCCTTCGAATAACGCTCGCCCCCCCACCCCCCGTGACCATAAGCTACATCGTAGACTATATATTTTACTGTTGTCATTTTTAAATTCTTTTGATGCATGCGAATTCTGTGGAAGCTGCACGTGGAGATTTTTAGTATTTTAGCCATTTAGTATTTTAGTATATTAGCCATTTATTATTTTAACGTCTCGCGGTTTTAGCCTATATATTCTACTGTTGTCATCTTAAAATTATTTTGATGCATGCGAATTCTGTGAAAGCTGCACGTTGAGATTTTTAGTATTTTAGCCATTCAGTATTTTAGTATATTAGCCATTTAGTATTTTAAAGTCTCGCAGTTTTAGTCTATATCCTTTCTGGTCTGTGCATTTTTGCGAAATGAGCTGCCCGACTAGTCAGCGTATATTATTAACGCAAATAAAAGCCACTCAAGAACTCATTTTGTTTGAGTGCCATTTTCGGGTAGGATAGTATGCGCACTGGCATACACCACGCACTTCTCATGATTTAGGGGAGCTGAACCGTGATAAGTGCCGAGATAGTGACACCCGCGGTCACACACTTGCAAATGCTTCCCTCAAATTATAGCCTCCGTGATTGGAAGGAGGCGTGGCGTACCGTGTGCTAATCTCGGAGGCCACGACCAGGAAAAAGTGCGAAATGCAAGCCTCCGAGAGATGTACCTTCCGGTGCGCGACATTCCAGCAGTTTCGAATCGGGCGATCTCCCCGAAGGCGCTATTCGGACAATGAAAAGCAGCAATCCTCGCCCACAACAGTGATTATAGTTTGTGACCGCTGACCCGCAAGTCGTGGTTTTGAATACCGGCCTGACTTCGATGGAGAAGAAACGCTGGAATCCCCAGTGCTTAGGTTTCGCTGCACGTCAAATAGCCCAGGGTGGTCATGATACTAGAGTCAACCAGTACAGCTTAAAAAAAAAAATAGAGCTGAATAGACTCTTAACGAGGAAAAGCCGCGATAAGCTTAACGAGCACGGACGCTTTGCCACGATAATCGTCCATGGAAGGTAATACTCTGCTTAGGCTGACGTCACCTATAATAGGTGAGTGTGGCTGCCGCTGCTTTCGCGTTGTCATTTGCCACCTTTTCACGGACCCTTTTAATGCACTTTAAGTCGATACAGGATGCGGCTGGATGGATCGAGTGACGGTATCGCATGCGCGTCTTGGTGGCGGTTGGAGCAGCACAGCTTTTGTTCGCACAAATGGCTGTTGTGCGTGGTTCCGGGCGGTAATGACAAGCTGTATGCTTGTATCAGGCTCTACAGCCTGCATAGATGTGAGACAATGAATTACGTTCCACGCAGTTACCATTTAAGATTTAGCAGAGTTAGCTGAATATCCTTCTTCGTATATCCTTTACGGTTCGTGAAAAAGTTCGAAACGAGAACACTACGCGCAAGCTATACGGGGCCCAGATGCAGAGAGTAACATTGCCTTCTGTGTCAAACATTTTATCGCAAAAATTGTTTTTATATTTCATCTTGCAGGCCTGCGCTCCGTGCTTTCTTTGCGAGACAATTGAAATGTCAGTTTTGAATTTCATCTTTTATGTTGTGGTTTTCTTTTTTCTGCTAAGTTGCATGTCACGGTGTTTTTTCGGTGACTATTTATCAGGTATGCTTCTTTCGGGAGCTCAATCAATACTTGCCCCGCGGTTGACTTAACGTTACTTATTTGCGGAATGGAGATAATAAAATCGAACAAAAGAGGCAAAGGGCTATGCCTGGGCGGTTATATGTAAAGACAAAAAGGTACTGTCTTGTGTATCCGCTGGCGGTTTGCTAAACGTAATGCATGCAAAGGCGTTTTGATTACGGATAAACCCCCAAGCCTCCGCCCTACCACCCGAACGTTCAGCCCAACTATACCTGCAGATAATGCCGCGATTAATATCGAAAGAACAAGGCAGGAAATGAAAGAGACCGAACATGTCTCTTGAGAAAAACCTGCCGCCATTGTAGCATATGCCGTCAGAAATCTTATTAACGAAAAAAAAAAAATGCCGCATAGGCAGCGAGCAGAACCTGAAGCGCTGAACTCGCCAGCAGGGGTTTAGGTGTTTGTAAACAAACTGACTCGCGCCGAACGGTCTACCCCAGCAGACTTCCGGTGCGGTACTTCCGGTAATGCTTTTTCAACAGTCCCGGCGGTGTTTTCGTGCGGGTGTGTTTGAGTTTGCTGCTCTATTATTTCTGGCGCTTACCCTGGTATTCGTTTAGAGCATCGTCTAGTGGCTACATGAAAGGGCTCCACGTAGCGCACTGAAGACAGTGATGCAGGTAACACTGCTCGCATTGGGGTGCCTAATGCGGAGCGGGTATCGAGGCACTCTAGCTCGCGTGGCCGACGGGCCCCGACCAAAATATCCGTCGTGGCGTTCCGATGAGCGCATGCCTCTGCTTCGTGTTACCTCTGACAGTGGCCGCGCCTATACAAGCAGAAAATGCATAAACGGCAGGAGCCATTTGTCAGTGCACTTAATTGGGCCAGTTCTTTCTGCGTGTCGACGATGTGGAGGCGCTTTGAATACGCGGACAGGGCGTTGGTAGCGCACACAAGTCTTTTCCCTATCCGCGTCTTCAAAGCGCACCCACATCGTCGACACGCAGGATAATAGTTGTCCGATTTATAGGGAAGTTGTTCAATTCAGCTTTTCGTCTAGAACTGAAAACATTCCTTATGTCGAACCCCGAACATGTTTGTGTTTTCGTCTAAGCACACAACTGCAGGATAGAACGCTTATTTCTGCGCATGTGCCACACCGGGCACTTTTTGTAGAGATCAGCGGCGATAAGAACCGCTCGCAGTCCGAAGAGTTCGTGTGACTGAGCAATTTTAAAATGTATTGATTATGTGATGACCTGAAATGCGACTGGGTTTCGCGAACTATCGTGGTTTACTCACGAGGGAGCTATTCATGAATCAAACTTTCAAGTTGAACCTACCTAAACCTGCATTGCGTGTTCACACCGAAAGATAAATGAGCTAGAATGTGGCGATGTTCATTAGCGGCAGAAATACAGGGTATTATTTTTTTTGCTCGCACAAAAGAGAGCCCACTCGCTGGCATCGCCTTCGAAAAGTTCAAATGTGACAACAAAATGTTGACACCACGATACACTGTGCGGCGATTCATGTTTAACGCGGCTACTTTGCGTCGTATGTTGTTTCGAACAGTACAGATCACCGATATCGCTCAAACTATACAAGAAACACTTTTGCGATGGACTTCCAATGTTAGTTTTCACGTTTTGCTATCCATATCAGGCGTCAGTATACACTTATCTGCCATGGGTGGGGGACGCCAGCGACCAGTCTAACGTCCGAGTATCGCCTCAGTGCCGTTAGTCTGCGCTGAGCTTTACATGGCCTTTAATGAAGTGGGCAGAGCAAAACTGTGGGATCTTAGTGCGAATGCAGTTTTCTCGCATGATCGCTGCAATTCAGGCGCTCTTTCTGTCGTCATCGGTCAGAAAACAGAACGTTTTTGACTAGCATATAAAATTAGTTCAGGATAGCAGACTGCATATTGGCTTGACACAGCTGTGCCCGAGTTGCAAGTGCTTTATGAGAATAATTTCCGCATAAAGCATCTGAACAAAAGCAGCCGCGGCCAGCTACAAAGGCTAAAATCACGCAAAAACAAGCTAAGCCGGAAGTTTCCAGGGGTAGTTTTCAGGTGAACGCACAACGTTGCCAGAGACCGGCAGACTTTGGCGAAAGCGAATCCGGTTAGCCTCAGGGACCCTGTTATTCTGGTACCTCGAACTATCTCTGTGGGGGTATCTTGTGCTGCGGTACTGGCCTGCAGAAACTAAAAGAAAGACTAGTTGTATTTGATTGCGCAATGCGCTTGAAAGCGGGGAACAGCACCTCGTTTATGGATGGAAACTTCTATCTTGCTGAAGGCCGTCGGACACATGATTGGGTTTTAACTTCATTTGTTTTCCAGCACACTTTGAAAATTCGCGAAGTGTCGAACAGAGATTGCAGTTGATTCGTTTCTTGATCGATTTTCACCTGGGGACCTTTTTTTTTTTCTGACCAGCCATGCCAGAGGGGTCGTTCCTTCCGAGGACGTTTTGAATGCGAAGCATTTCTTAGCGAGCTTCGGTGACTTTGAGCGTATCTATCTATCTATTTAGCCGCCTACGACGTTTAGCTCTCCTGGCCGTTTAGATAATGTTATCGATACCAAACTTGGTATGCCATAACATGACTGTAAGAAGAAAATATTTGAATAGTCAAAACATGAAAATCATGATGTATGTATGCCATGAATGTTATGATTTACATTTCGTGGTCCCGAAGCTCTTGCGGTGGTTTCGGTCGCATGGCATGTTGCGAAACTGGTATGGTATGACATTATTGCATGGCGAACACAAGCGACAGACCCTAACATAAAAATCGTGATATCCGTGTCAGGTAACAACATGTCACGCTCATGATGCGCTCGCGGCCGTTTCGCTAGCGTCACATATACCAAATTTGGTATTACAGTACGGGAAGGGATGACGAAGGTATTCGACTGGTACAAACATGATAACCATAAGATGCGTGTCATGTAACAACATGACTACATGCCACGATCATGATGCGCTGGCGGCCGAAGTTCGCTAGTTTAACTTGTACCAAATTCGTATTACGGCACGTGAATAGATGACGAAGGTATGATACTGGTGCAAACATGATAAACATGAGATGCGTGTCCTGTAACATGACTACATGCTACGCTCATGATGCGCTCGCAGCCGTTTCACTAGCTTCACATGTACCAAACTCGGTATTACGTGACGCGAACGGACGATGTAGGTAAAAGACACGTCCAAACATGATAATCACGACATGTTTGTCATGTAACATGACTACATGCCACACTTATGATGCGCTCGCAGCCGTTTCGCTAACTTTGCTTATGCCAACTGGGGTATTACGTGACGCGAATGGATGATGAAGGTAAGTGACTCGTGCAAACATAATAATCATGAAATGTGTGTCATGTGAGAACATGACTACATGCCCCAGTCAAGGCGCCAATACATTTCGACGTGACGCGGTCGAAGGAGCGCGTCGCACTGCATTACTTTGACGCACTCCCGCTTCAGCGCGTCCGGCGTCCCTCCGTCACGAAAAGAAGGAGACGCAGTGTCGTCTGGGTAACGCATCGGCGCGAAATGCAGCATGTCGCATTTCGCGCCGGTTGCCGTCGGGCTGCGCCGACGGACGTAGGTCGCGCCTGGCGTCAGACTATAGAGTGCTCGCGTTTTGCTAACGTAGCG
Organism: Rhipicephalus microplus; assembly: GCF_043290135.1. Classification (NCBI taxonomy): domain Eukaryota; kingdom Metazoa; phylum Arthropoda; class Arachnida; order Ixodida; family Ixodidae; genus Rhipicephalus; species Rhipicephalus microplus. The sequence continues at coordinate 35,747,264 of NC_134702.1, read as the reverse complement.
TCACTGTGCCCTGCGTGTGCGCGCAACAACGCTACATTGGAGTATATTGGGCCCTTTATGATGAGCTCGCGGCCGTTTTGTTAGCTCCACATATACCATATTTGGTGTTACGTGACGTCAATGGATGACGAAATATATAGTTGATGATTTTTCGCCCATAACCAGTGGCACCGACGCCGGAATTTCTGTGAAACGAGCTCTTTAACGCTATAGCGTAAAAAAAAAAGGCGGGGGGGGGGGGGTAGCACAAGTTAGCTTAGTGCTGTACTTTCGGAGGTCCCGGCTCGCTTTGTTCACGTTACGAGTTAGTTCATTTAAGTATATATGGACTTCTTGAACAGTGTGTCGCGTGAAGGTCAGGCCACTTAGGACGTGATGTCTACTCAGGCAATTCAAGAAACAGTGTGGGCGAACGTGCTCTTTGGACTGCGTCGACAGCTCAAACCAAGCGGGTTATTAGTTTGCGTTTTTTATCACGCTATCTGAGAAAGATAGTGAGGGCAACGCAAACTTTGTTTTTGGTCAGCGGGAGGTCATCGATTGACCGTCGTGCCATTCTTGTCGGGTGGTTCTTAGAAGGAAATTCGGCTGTGACAGCCAGGACCTCAACTCGTAAGACGCTCATTGAAAATACTTTCTCCTGTGCCCCCCTCTCCTTTTTTTTTAATGCAGAGCATGTTATAGTCGCGTAGACAGGATAACCGCTGGTCATTAAGGGTAACTAATTGAATTCCCAGAGAAGGGAAGCGGGTTAGGGGGAGACAGAAGGTTAGGTGGGCAGATGAGATTAAGAAGTTTGCGGGTATAAAATCGGCAGCAGCAAGCCCAGGACCGGGTTAACTGACGGAACATGGGAAAGGCCTTTGTCCTGCAGTGGACGTATATAGTCAGGCTGATGATGATGATGCTGATGATGATGATTTTATAGTCGCACCTACTCGCAAATCCGCGGCGTCGGCAACTCCACTGCGCATGCTCGCGCCTCGTTTGAGGGTCCCGTTCTAACAGACTTGATGCTTTGAGGTCGTATACAGAAGATCATTGGTCAGCGGCCAGCTCGTAATAAGATGACGTGCTGCGTGACGCCAACAGGCAGAAGAGTAGTGACTACTTGTGGCGCTGTTTGGTGCCTGCACGTTGTATGCACATACATACCCTATAAAGTGGATTAAGGGATGAACACCGCCGTGCCCAGTGGTAGAGTATCGGACGCGTTATTCGAAGGTCACCGGTTTGGTTCCTGCCGGTGGCTTGCAAGTTACCTTGTCGTGCACTTTTCTTTCTTCGCATTTACAATTACTTCTAACATCCCTTACACTTTCGTTGTCGTCATTGTTTGATAGTTCACATTAATATGGTGTGTAACAAAGTAAACGAGCCCTTAAATGTGCGCTTGTCTCTTTTACTGTGTACAAGTAATATTTAACGCAATGTAACACAAGGTCACAAGAACGCTTGACACAACACGTGAGATGTTTACAGGATTGGAGGCGTTGCGAAATTTTTGCAGGTCACTTGGTTTTGCGTTGCATCTGTGGTTTGTCCATCATTGACGAAGCGATGAATGCCATAGGATGACGTCACGATTGGACACGATAGGGACGTTATGAGGATGTCACAAATGTTGACGTCACTAACGTCGTGATGCCGTCGTGTGACATCACAAATTTTTGACGATCCTGTTTTTTTTTGCATGACTCGTGCTGATGCCAGTGGTAAATTTTTTCGTGCTCGGGGAGGCATCTAAGACATTTTATTTAGTAATTGCTGTCCGTGCAGCCTGTTACAACTTTCACGTGTTTAACACCCGTATTCACAAACGCTCCTCGACTCGACTTTCACCCTTCACTTGAGAGAGTAGAGCACTGCGCCATCACTCGGCTGAAAATGACGCTGCGCTACTCAAGAATCGCAGCAAACTATCGCTGACATGCAGTGACTTGCCGTGCCTAGAGATGGCGCTTCTATCGGCTTTTTTCAAGTGAATGCGAAGCGTGGCGTGAAGGGTGAAGAATACGGGAGTAAGTGTGAGAGGCGGATGGTTAACGCCAAACAAACGATACGGTAGCACGTGATTGTCCACTGCAAACAGGCCGAGTTAACGGAGAGTGGAACAACACGTCGTCTTCTTCCTCACCCATGTCGGTGCCGACCGCGGGCGATATGCTGCCTGGCCACTCCGGTTTCACATATGTCATTCTGCTGTCGCTCAAGTTGGAAGGCCTTGTACCGTGCCAGCCGAAGTCTCGTTGCCAACCTCCGGGACGGATCGCTTGTTAACGTCTAAGTCGAGGACGACGAATCAGGCCTGTTTATCCGACTGCACGTCGACTCCTTGCTCCTCCCTGACCACTTCCTTGCTCTCAAAATCGGCCGAAGCCGCACTAGGCGTCGTCGATATGGTTCCCGCCCTCGGCTTCATGGATCCCTCCAAAGTACCCTCGCTGTACAAGTCGAAAAGATTTGTGTATGCTTCTATTTCGTTGTTGGTCGTGGTGATGACTTTGTGCATGGGCTTGCTCATACTTTGTGCCGGGCGCCCCCTCTGGATCTACGATGGCCAGGGTAAATTGGTCCATGTCAAGTGGCCCGAAGTGGTTCCGCCGGTCGTTATGGTCGGGGCCGCCATGTTTTTCGCGGGTCTGTTTCTGTACATTTTTTCACAGTGCATCTGCGAACGAGAAAAAGAGAGTGCCTATGACATCGTGCCGTGAATAACAACCTATAGTTCGTTTGTACACCTGCGGACAACCCCACCTGCAGGGGGCACATCTGCGTTGTTCAATCATGTTTCCAATGTCCAGTCAAGCGTGTTGAGCTGCGATCGGTAAATAAATGATGTTGATTTCGCATTCTGTTGGTCTTCTTTATTAATTAAGGTAGAGCTTGTCGAGACCAATAACGCTGGCAAATATCGGTCTGACGTACGAAAACGAATCGGGCAGAGATGTATTTTATCACCGAACTTATTTAACTTATAGGCGTCACGTGTACGCAGCATAGCGAGAAACGCGAGGTATGGAATTACTATAGCATTAAATTCTGAGGTTGTGTACGGCAACATCATGTTATGATTACTATGTAACCTGAATAGTGTGGAGATCAGGATTATTCTGACGTACGGGGGGTTTCTTATCGCTAGCTTGCTATAGCCTAAGAACTGAAGGTGTCCTTGCATTTTTCGCCCATCGTATGCGAACGCACGGCTGCGAGGGGACCGAAATCGCATTCTAGAATCCAGCAGATCAAGGATGCGTGCTGAGCTCGCGTCATCCGGTCGTCAAGTGACTCCTGACTTGCCTTGCTGTCATTGCGCAGGTTAAAATACATCGAAATGGTGTTACATGATTGTGGTGGTGGCATCACCAAAAATGGTAATAAAGTTTTAGGAACGGGCGTATTAATTTCCACCGGTTCCTTGCTGCTTTATTCACGTTCATGCTTGTGAACTTTTATTGATTACCGTTTTTGCAAGCTTATCACTCACTGTTTGAAACATATGTGTGCCTACAAGTTACGTGCATTTTACGTTTTTATAGTGTTGTGTGCGTGCCAGTATATACTCGCGCATTTAGCCTTCTGTTTAGCGCATTATGCACACACGGGTCAGATGGGGGGATAAAACTCCGTAACGAGATGTCGATGCCGAAATCTTTATTAGCCGTTTTGCATGTATGGCGCTTTCTCAGCGTTGATGATGTGCGTTTCCCTGCGCGTCAGCCCAAGGGTGGTTCTTGACATGTTTCCTTTACCCCAAAAGCGATGTTTACTTTGTATCATGCGACCATGCGGAATGTTTATTTTCTATCTTCACAAACATTTCGGGATGTTTGACGTGTCTGTCGAAAATCGTTCGTGATAAAGATGCATTTTTATCATACACAAACAGCATGTGTAATCTTGGAACATGTGGTTGCAAACCGTCCGTGTATACATATACACTCTCTTTATGTTATCAGAGACAAGAAAAAAAAGTTGGCGTGTTTTATTTTTTCAGTTATGATTGCTTGTCTTGTGAAGAGTACGTGTTTGACCTGTGTCCATTTTATTTGTGTTTTCCTCTGGCGAGTGTATTTAAAACAAGGGAGGGGGGAAATCACATGACGGTTGATTGTCCCGCCGATCTGGAACTTCGAGAATGGAAAATTCGTGTTATCACTGTTATGTCAGATTTGGTCGTAGCAGATCTGACAGCAAATGCCGCAAGTGCCACAACAGCTGCCCTCGTACTGATGTTTGAACGGACGCCTTTTCCACGCGTACTGTAGCACAAAATTAATAGCCAGCCCCAATGATTACTTTGTAGTTGTGGAACTTTGTGCACTCCTTAGCAGTTTTCCTGTGTTGCTCGAACTTTGCCGGCCCTCCTCTACGCCTAAACGCAAGACGAACCGCGGAAGCTGTCATTTCACGCAGATAGGTCAGTCACGGTGGTAGTATATTCGGTTTAGCTGCTGTAGAACAGCAACTCGCAAGTCTCGGATTGTCACACGCAGCAACTTCGTCGTCGCAAGATAAAGCTCTGTTTACTCGACTGTACTTCGTGCCAGAAGAGGCGTATCAACCTGACCGCAGATGTATCCGGACACGCTTTTTATCTCCGGTCTTCAAGAGACGGGCAATGCTTCCACGGCGAAGCGTGCTCCTTCGGAAGAGGACAGCGACGACTCGACCGCTCCGACGGACGAAGTAGGACCTCCACCTTATCCGGGACTACCGACGCTGGCCTGCGGCTTCTTCAGGGTTGTGGATGACAGCATCTTCATCGCGACAGGTAACCCGACGCGGCTACGTAGCGTCATCAGCGACCACGACGCAGGCTCGCCGACTTCCTGGTCCTACAGGTCTTCGTCCAACGTTTCGCTCCAGTTGGTGCGAGGATTCTGGGTGACGCTGTTCATCGCAAGCATGCTGTTCGTAGCGGGAGTCGCCACGACTGGACTGGCGTACGCGAAGGGTGTCGATGTCCAGTTCAAGCGCCACGGCATGCTGATGATTCTGGCGTCCTCGGTGGTCGTCATCGTCGCGGCTGTGTTCACCATCTACCGTATGATCAAGTACAGCAACTCGCTTTCGGAGTGAGACATACTTGGATGCAGTGCACGCGTTTGTGTGTTCTTTGCCCTCGAAGATTTGTTTCGTGGTCTGGTGTTCGTGCACTCTTGTGAGAGTCTTTTTTAGGGTGGAAGACATCAACTAGGGTGTTGTCATTCTATGGGCACACTTTTGTCAACGGAGTGGCATGGCTGTCTGCAATGTTGTCACGAAAGACTAGTTCGCCGATGGATAAACATTGTACGCTTGTTTCGCCGTTCCTGGACAAATGTGTGTGACGTGAAATAACGAGTGTGAGACTGACGTTTCTATAAATGAACGCGGTTGTGATGTCCTTCATTGAAAAGCCGTGGTCTGAAGGTGTCTGCCGTTTGTTCATAAGTATAAACTACGTTTTTAATCAACGTTTCTCTTTTTTTTTCGGCACAAAGCATTCTCAACTTCTACTCTTTGACACGCGCATGATTGTCGAGTTGATGTGGAAGAACTCGCAAGTTCGCCCATATTTCGTAAGTCATTGTAAGGTAAAGAGCGCGGTCGAATGTCACGGTTAAGCAGTACACGAAAAGTAGAGACCTGCTCCGTTAAATGGTCCGCAATATGCCTTTGTTGTCGTTGGCACAAAAGCCATCAGCATATTTTAAATTTCTGACCATTGAGTTCATTTGGGCGTCCTGTATGAGGAGTGAAGGAAAAACCAACTCGCCCTTGTTCCCTTAACAAGTTCCTGTACGGAAAAATTTGTTTGCTTCATTACCGCGCTTTGCACAATCGTTTTGCAGCAAAACTGCACACGGCTAAGCTACGCATACAACATCCGTTCCCTGGCTGTCATTGAGGGTTTTGAAAAATGCGTACAAAGCGACAAGTTTTAGAACAACACGCACGCGCACACGAACACGAACGCACACGCACGCACGCACGCACGCACACACGCACACGAACACACGCACACGCACACACGCACACGCACACACGCACACGAACACACGCACACGCACACACGCACACGCACACACGCACACGCACACACGCACACGCACACACGCACACGCACACACGCACACACGCACACGCACACACGCACACACGCACACACACACACACGCACACACACACACACACACACACACACACACACACACACACACACACACACACACACACACACACACACACACACACACACACACACACACACACACACACACACACACACACACACACACACACACACACACACACACACACACACACACACACACACACACACACACACACACACACACACACACACACACACACACACACACACACACACACACACACACACACACACACACACACACACACACACACACACACACACACACACACACACACACACACACACACACACACACACACACACACACACACACACACACACACACACACACACACACACACACACACACACACACACACACACACACACACACACACACACACACACACACACACACACACACACACACACACACACACACACACACACACACACACACACACACAGGGCCGCGCAGCAATCGCAGCAAAAGTTGTAAGAGCGACCTTTCAGAACCATTTTTGAACACTCTTTGAGTAACTGCTACAAGCACACTTGCTGTGTATACCACGCCATAAATAATCACAATTTTTGTGTAGTAGGCAGGCATTCACTACGCCATCGTTCGTCATTCTTCGGAAAAGCGTGCTATATCCGCTACGCAAGACTATTAGGCAGATACTATTAGAAAGGACTAACTGCATGCACATAAGACTAGAAAGAAACTAAACAGCCGACCGCACACATCAGTGTTGCGCATCAAGTTAGCTTACTACATTTAAGGAAATGTGAAGGCAATGCTATCACCTGAACAGCAGAGAATATTGTCGAGAACCCTGCCTTCTTGTTTTCTTTCCTGCCAGATTTGTAAACAGTACCGATGTAGTATTTCTGCATGTGCAGGTTCCATCGCCTCAGCCAGCCAGATGCATGCACATGGGATTGAGATTGAGAGCTATATTATGGCAAAAAACTCTTTTTTAGATGTTGAAGAGTTTTTTTTTTTTTGCATGATAGGCCGCAGCTGGCGTAAGCTATCACTTTTCCGCAACCATTCGGATTTGGAGGAGGACAGCATCCAAGCCTACGTCGTGATGCCGCAAACCATTTCTTATGGTTTGCTTTATAGTGTGTTTCTTGTGTGCTTTCTTGTGTTTTTGCCTTAGCGATGTTGGAAGCGAAGCGCGAGCTTCCTTTTTCTTTCTCCCTTGTATACCGAACATGCAGGATATTTGATATAGGTACAATGTTTCGCCTTGTCCTCACGGGATAAATATTACCCCTACCCAGTGATTGTCGTCACTAGGCGACCCTTACGTCTATTCGGTGGTTCCACACGCTCAAACGTGGATGTCGCAGAAGCGAACGGTGTGGCCTTCGTTTTCCGTCGTTACTCGCCGACGTCGCCTGCTCGGCTGTTGCTTCACCGCTTGCATTTTTTTTAGCCTATTGCGCAGCTAAAGTTCGCTCCAGTAAAGTTTGTTTGCTGAAAGAAACGTGCATTGTTTTTGGCTACGGGACGATATACTTGGGCCAACGAGAGTGTACTTGCTCGAAAAAGTACTCTCTTGTCACGCAGCTCGCAGCTAACGAGCGATATTATTGAAACGGATTACGCAAGAATTGATAGCCGTGCGTGTAATTTTTCTCAGTTGCGCTGGTACAAAGGCAGATTGCATGCATGGATCTGTTTGAAACTTCGCACATGAGCATCACGCTTTATTAGTACATGAGAAGTAATTTGTTCTTTATAATATTTGAGAGGGTTTCGATGTAGTTACTCTATTTCTGTGTATGTATATATGTATGTATGTATGTATGTATGTATGTATGTATGTATGTATGTATGTATGTATGTATGTATGTATGTATGTATGCATGCATGCATGCATGCATGCATGCATGTATGCATGTATGTATGTATGTATGTATGTATGTATGTATGTATGTATGTATGTATGTATGTATGTATGTATGTATGTATGTATGTATGTATGTATGTATGTATGTATGTATGTATGTATGTATGTATGTATGCACAGAGCCCGTCAGCAAAGCTGTTACAGTCAGTATACCATAAGTGTTTTCCTTCGTTTCTTCCTCTGTTTCGCGTTGCCGCTGGTTCGCGTGACTTGCTCCACACACTCTCGGTACGTGTCAAGCGCAGCTCCTAGTGAGGGTGAGGGGAAGGAAAGAGTTGCGCATGGTGTAGCCTTGTATATTATAGTTTAGCAAGTCAGGGAGGAAATGAGATTGAGTAGGAGGACTGATGTTAGGGTGTGGGTGAGAGGAGAATAAGTCATAACGTAACCATGTGCAGCATAGGATAACAAGGTATGGGAAAGAAGTGAGGGTGAGGGGAGAATGTAGGGGTGGGGGATGGAAAGAAGGAGAGGAGCATAACAAATAGAAATGACGTGAAGAAGATCTAGAGAAAGTTTAAAGAAAGAAACATGTGAGCCAAAGAGAAGACGACGAAGAAAGATGAAATAACTCAGCCTTCACCAGGTGGCGACGCTTGCTTAATTTACTCAGACTTCATAATTCGTTTTTTCTCTTTTTTTTGCGTCGATTACCAGCGCGCTCAAGTACCCACCTTTCGTTATGATCAACCATTCACTAGTCCAACTTTAGCTCACAATTGCTGAAGTACAGCTAGAGGAAGCTAGTGAATGTCGTTGATGTCGATAAAGTTGATGTCGATGGCAAAAGCAATAGTTCAGGGAGCGAAGGTCGTGCCGCGCCTTTCTCTGAATAGTGCACGGCTGCGTTAGCGTGGTTTTTATACACAATTATTGGCTGTTTGTCTTATATATATCTTTGTCATAGCGCATGAACGTATACGTTTCCCTGACGTCAGCCGAATTCGCCCCGATAACTACGTGTTATTGCGCCAATTACAGAATAACCTCTTGTACCACACCTTATAGCCTCTTGTATGAGAGGTGAGAATTCAAATTGAACTTATTATCGCGGTGTTACCAGTGCGCTCTTCCGTTTTTTGACCAACAGGAGCAAGAAAGATCTAGTTCTAACTGTGTAGCGTTGCGCCTGCGTGCCACTGTCATCGTTGATGACGTTCGCGCAGATCCTGTTATCCCTCAGCAGGTTTAGGAGAAGCAAGTCACGCATCATGTGATCCCTAGAGCGCATATAATTCACTGCAGAGCGAATCGCGTCCGCACACACACAGCTGCAGGTGAACGCTGTCTCCGACCGCACTCAACGCATCCCCTCAACACCGCTCGTCCGGCCCCTTCTGCTGCAAGGCCAGTATGTCGCTCGAGTTTGTTCCGCAAGCACCGGAGCGGTTCGACGGGAACAGTGGATGCGCTTCTTCGACACAGACTCGTGGAGCGTCGGCCGAAACTCCGGCGTCGAGTGCGGGGCCGTCACAGGCCACGTCGAGTGCTGGGCCGTCGCAGGCCAGTTCCGGCGATGGCAGCAGCTGCAATACTCTCGCCACCACCACTACGACCGATGAAGGCTGCAATGACAGCGACGATGGCAGCAGCAGTGGCAGCAGTACTGGTAACGGCGCAACGACAGATTACTTTCCGGGTAGCACCAACGAGGGAAGCGGTGGCGTCGGTAGCCGTAATGGCAGCGACACGCATCGCACCACTGACGGCAACGTTGCCATTGCTAGCCAAAGTGGAGGCGGCGGTAACCACGACGGTCCCAACGATGGCGGCAACGGCGTCGTCCCTCGGTGTGAGCCGGCGCCTCGCCGGAGAGTCACGTTCGAAGACAGCATGCCCATCGTGTATTCCTTCGCCTCGCGCCCGTTCCGTCGGCCCTGCGGACTCTCGGTGTCGGCCCTTCTCCTGGCATCCCTGTGGGTGGCGGCGGTGCTCGCCATGCTGCTTCTACACTTCCTTCCGGCATCTGCGGAAGGAACCAGGTCCCGCGAATGGAGGGAAGGTGCTATGACGGCCATGGGACTCGGCATGGTGTTGCTCACCTTCGCCACTTCGTTTTACGTCGTCCACTCCTGCTTGCTCCAGCGTCGCCGAGCTCAGTACGTCGAGCCGAACGAGGCGTCCGCGTGAATGTGTGATTGATGTAAATGCGATTTTAATCCCAATTGACACCTGCGCAACGGCCTTGGCCGGCGCTTTGCCTTAGACGTGGAAAATTTTATTGCTCAATGTAGCGTTCTGTACTATACAGGACTTCTTTCCGAGAATTTTTACCGAGTGATTCACTCAGCCGTTATGGCGAGAGAAAACACGAAATAAAACCCCGAATCACGTTTACTTCGACGGCGAACCAATTTTCAGTGCTCCTTTTTTTTATGGCCACATTCTTTCACTCGAAAAGTATCCAAACGCCATTCCTTTCGGACAAATTGGTTCTATTTCCTGCCCGCCGCCCTTTTCACGAAATGTAAATTTTGCTCGTCGGTTTTTTTTTGTGCCACACATACAGTGATCAGAAAGAAAGACACCACAGGGGCAAATACGTGTCTTTCTCCAAAAGAAAGGAATCGCTGGCAGCGTGCCCATCTCTCAGTATGTGCAAAGTGCACTGCAGTCACCCATACTTAATATCTGTACGGCTTCGCTCGGTAGGTCTGGAGGCTCGGACTACCTCATTCCGATTTAGGACTTGTGGATCTAGTCGCAGGGATTTGGCTCTTTATAGAAAGGGAAGGCAAGGGCAACACTGCATTTTTAATAAAGGGTCTATCACACGGTTACGCAACAACTCGTTGTTTTCAGCGATAACTACAAATAGTATAGCTTTTTTTGTGCTAATCTGTATCTAAAGGTGTGCCGTCAAAAAATATTTCGGCGCCAAACGGGCCCTAATAGCCACTGATATGTAAATCCCACCCATTGCCGGTGACCCCCATTTTGCCATGGCTTCTGTAGCGTCACGTGGAGGAAGGATCAGTGCCGTCGTCTCCTACGAACAGCTTCAGCCGCTCGTTCGATTTCAGTGCTACGCAGAAGAAACGAGGTATATGTAAACTGGTTGCGTAAGTTCCATAGAAGCCCTTGAATCCAGTCCTTATCGGTTCGTTGTCAAAGTCGCCATCTAAATATGTAGGGGACAAGAACAACAAACAAAAACTAATTTAATGAAGCATGACGTCACAACCGGAAGTGGTAGCTACGTCTCGTACATGGTGCGAAAGTGAATTTTTTTTTAATTGTTGATCTTCTAAGTGTCCGTTTTAAATAGGCGATGTTATTGCGCCTTATAGCTCCCTTATAGGTGACCAGTAATATGAGCAATTGCAGGGAACTGTGGGATGCTACGGCTTCCGGTTCGACGCACCACGCGGGTTAGCAGCGGTACGCGCGCATTTTTGTACCGCTTTATTAAAGAAAAAAAAAACACCTCTCCGTGCGTTGTCAATGCTTTAGAAGTAGTTTTTTTTTTATTGCCGTGACTGTGACGATGATGACAAGCTATGGAAGCCGTGAACTGTAAGGAAACTTGTTATCGCACTAAGATGATCTGCAATGCTTTTATGCCGCTCGAGGGTACTGTCAGTTCGGCTAGCAGATCAGTCGATACGGAAAACAGTTTTCATTGTATGATACGTTACTGCAGAGAAAAAAAATCACCACTTTAAAGATATCAGGGGATGGTGATGACTGTAGCAGTGTGGAAAAAGTTAATTTCGGGATCGCTGCTTCGGCCGACATCGTCGGTCGATCGGCATGAAGCGCAGCACTTATTGAGAGAATTGAGATATCTATTTTTTTTTTCGCCTTCTGCGCGCTATAAGATGCATTTTTTAGTCGAAGCCAGATGCTTATATAAACGCTGATTTATATTAAGCTGTGCGCCACGTCGGCACATAAACAATACAGTCAGACATAGGCGGCGCCGAATAATCTAAACCCTGCGCTTGTTTAACGCACTTCTTCCTTTGATTGCGTCCTGGCACACAGTTTGACCAGGATAAACGCAAATGCACTCGTCCAGCGCTACATGTAGACTTACTTTTGAGTGAAGCTTTTGCCTTTTTTGTCATATATATGGGTGCAATGGCCGGCGCTCATCTCGTATGGCAGGTAGATTTCACCCGCGCGTTCCCATAATATCTTTGCTAGGCGCGCCTGCATGACAATTTACTTCTCAATATAACTTTTGCAGCAAATTCAAATGTAAGCTTTTTTAGTGTGGAATACACATGTATCTGTGATAAAATTCTTTTCGCACTCTCTGGATTGAACGTTCCGTGCATACTCAAAGGCTACCTGTCGCCGTGGCTCCCTTCACAGCCGCGGCCCACTTCATTTTTCTTTCTTCGTATCGTGGCAATCAATTCATGCGTTTGCCTTTCACGTTCGGGTTGGAGCAGCCAACGGCTCAACAACCAACCATGGTTTATCAAGACTAAGATAAACGGGCAACCGCGTGCGCGAATCCCCAATAATCTGAGGCTTGCGGTGAAGCGGTTTCTGTTGTCTACTCTTCTCGAACCGGAAGCCGGTAGCAGATGGTGCATCCTACAATCCATCGCTCTTTTACTGGTCACCTATTGTGTGCGCGAGAGAAAGGGAGGGCAAAGAAGAAAAATTGAAGAAGCAAGGTTGTTTTAATAGCCAAGTACACACTAAACAAAAATAACCTGAAATAACCTCAAAAACTGGGTAAACCATTTGTCCTCTAGCGCACTACCTTTTCTGGGTTTTTTTTACCACCTACTACCGAGGTAAAACTTTACTCTCGTGCTAACTGAGCTTTTGAACGTAGGGAGAGTAGTAAATATTTACCCCTGTGAGGTTTTCAGCGAGTATAGAGAGAGTAAATTTTTACTACCTTCACAAGGTTTTTGAGGTGATTACTGGGAGTTATTTCTGGTGGTAAAAAAATAAAAATTGACGGGTGCATTCGGCCAGAGACGACAAATTTATTGAATAGCAGAACTGATTGAATTTATTGAATGGCAGAATTGGTGACACGTAGATTCACATACAGACAAACACGCACACACAACAAATGCAGAATAATACGCCACTAGAACAGACTGCACGCGTTGCTCGACTATATATATATGTATACACTTCGACAATCCGGTATATATATAGGCACGACTCTTTGACCGGCCAAGTAGTACCGGTAGGAGAGCTCTTTTTTTCCATCGATTAACAACAACGCTTGAAGGTGCAAGCGTAAGCTTCAGGTGGGCTGCAGGGCACTAAATGTCACACTGACCTTCTATTATAAATCTACACGATCTCACCTTTTTGATTATCCAATAATTGGTTGGCACACCGGGCTCTTTGCCCCACGCGTGTTAGCACTGCTGATCCACAAGTCCATAAAATATACCTAAGTACACACAAACCATGGTAGCTCAATGATTTTAATTGAGCGACGGTGCACAAACACAGTAGCAGCACGTATTCATCACAACGGGCGTAGAGGAGTGGTGCACGCCTGCACACAAGCTTCTTACCGACGGCGTTCTAGGCCTTTTCGAGGAGCACGGCTATCCGATGAAACACAGCTGGCGATCACAGAACACATATCCTGTGCGAATTCCGTCGTCATTTCAGACACAAATGAACGCGTGACCACTATCTTGCGGAGACGGGGCGGTGTATGCATACTTCCAACGAAAGACCACCATCCGGGCAGGTCCAGGTTTCCTTCGTGCTCACCGGCCGCCGCTTGTTGGTTCCGTCTGCCTCTTATCGGCTTCGTGCTACATGTTTGAGAACAGTTGGTGCATGAGGTGGGCAATTCGGGCAGCACTTTACTCGTGCAGACATCGCCTACTGTGGAACAAAATATATGCGATGCTTCTTTCACCTGCCTCGGCGACACACTCCCACTGGTCACTGGTGGCCGCGGGTCGGTGCCGACGACAGAGTGAAGCATTTTGCTTATTGCTTCTCCAGCAGGCAAGCACGGACGACGACACCAAATTGATTTTGTTACCACTGGCAGATCTGGAGATATCCGCGAAGTGGAGATATTCGCGACGTGCAGGTTCGGAGGCGCTCAGAAGAGCACGGTCGCTCGATGATGTACGAAACACGTGAGATCCATCAGCCCAACCAGACACACAGATACCGAGCTTCTTGCACTGTCTGTCTCCAAAGCCACCGCCGAGCAAAAGCAACAATTTGCGAAAATATGCAGGACAACTTTCCACAGCAGGTTTTCTTTCTATTTTTTCTCTTTTGAGAGCCCCCCCCCCCCCCCCCTCCGTCTTTTTCTTTTTTTTCTTTCAAAGAATGCTGTTCTCGCTTGTTGTGCTTATGCTGCCCCCAGTTCCAGTAAAAGTGCGCTGACTCGAGGTCAGTCCAGGGCACGGCGATGCAAAAAAAAAACAAAAAAAAACACCTGTGGGCTTCGCGTACCTTCAGTACACACTGAGAGCGTCACAAGGGGGGTATGGGGCAAAAGCCGCCGAAGCAGCTGCACCTTGCAGTCACGTGGTAATAAACTCTGAAACGCAGGTTAAAAATCACGTGATAGAAAACTCCCTAAGTGGTAAAACTGGATTTTGACATCCTTTTACTACTTGCCTGAGAGGTGGTGGTAAAACTATGTCATGTACCATCTTTTACTCCTACGCGAGGTAGTAATTTTAAACGCGAGGGAGTTTTCAGAAGTCATGAGCCGGAAAAACCCCAAACTCGGATAGTTTTTGCTTACAGTGTAGTGTACTTGCTATATACATCGAAGACTTTCCTGATGCGGTAGTGACACAACTAGTCACGAGCACAAGAGCATAAAAGTTCGGAAATATATCGTCAAGTTTGACGTATAGATAGAAAAAGTCTATGTAAAACAAAAATAGATTCAGTTTTTGGTTTTCGTTATTTTCCTCTCATCACCTAGTCGCGCTTCAATCGTCGGCGGGCGTTGATGCCAGTGGCATATCACTTTTTCATGGAAGAAAGCTGAAATACCCCAATTTCATGCTCAGCTGAGCACGGAAAAATGTAGCTCGCCTGAATACAGATGCTTGTACAGACAGCTGCTTCTTACGTCACTGCTCGAGAGTGCTCTAGTGTTGTCCGATTCTCAGGCTGCTCACGCGCGTACAAAAATGTTCAAATAAAATTTATGATTCCGACCAAACGCGCTCAAATTTTGCCAGCTGATTGGCGAACGCCCAAGAACCAACCCACATAACGTATGATCGAAAGTTGGATGTCGCCCCGCCACGGTGGTCTAGTGGCTAAGGTACTCGGCTGCCGACCCGCAGGTCGCGGGATCACATCCCGGCTTTGGCGGCTGTATTTCCGATGGAGGCGGAAATGGTGTAGGCCCGTGTACTCAGATTTGGGTGCACGTTAAAGAACTCCAGGTTGTCGAAATTTCCGGAGCCCTCCACTACGGCGTCTCTAATAATCATATGGTGGTTTCGGGACGTTAAACCCCACAAATCAATCGAAAGTTGGATGTCGTGGCCCCTTTAACCGACAACTTCTATCGCAGCTAGTTTGTCTAAGCAAAACTAGGTGGTGCACCGCCCCGACGCACCACGGCCTTCTCCTCGGGGGCGCGGCCGCGATGTGGCATGTGGCGTCTTTCCCACACAGGAACGTTCATGAGACAGGCTTTCGATAATGAACAGATAGATATATGTGAATTAAATACTACCTACGCGTTGCCGTGCAGCCTGCGGCGAAAAGCGAGAAATTCAGCCGCATTCACCTCTTACAGAAAAAAAAATGCATCCTATCTGCAGAAATTTTACAGACCACTAGTCACCCGTTGTACAGAATATATAAAGACAACCGACAAACTTCTTGTCACCTTCTGTCACCTCCGAGTAGGCAATCGGTACGCCAGTTCTGCAGACAGTCTGCAGAGAGGCATTTGTAGCCGCGCAGGATGCAGCATGCCTGCAGAATATCTGCGGAACATCTGCAATAAATTTACAGTTATTCTGCAGCATTTCTGCTGAATATCTGCAATGTTCTGCTGCGGTGAACATAAGGTAATTAATAGCTTCTATATGCGTTTGCACAAACATTCAAGGAACATGCAGCACCGAAGGGCATAATACCGCTCATACACCCACCAAACACGTGCCCAACACATAAATGCAACAGCAGGAAAATAAATACCAAACACATAACTCCTCGAACTTAACCTAACAACGGCCACCTGGTATATATAGCCATGGTATTTTGACTAACCCTTGAGTGCCAATAAAAAGTTTCTATGCTTCGAAATTTCACATTTATACGTACACAGAATACGCGCAGAACCATGGTGGCCATGAGGTAACAATAAAACACAGAGATCTTTTAAGCTACATAGGTGAAATAGCAACGTTCTTTTAATAAGTGACATTTAATTACCAGCTGACAGACTGTTGCTTGGGGTTGCAGAAAAGCTGCTCCTTTTCTGCAGACAGTTTGCACACTAGGGTGACTGGTGGGTGACTGAAAGGTGAAGCCCCTTTAGTTATTGTTATAGAATGTGTCGTGAGATTATATATATATATATATATATATATATATATATATATATATATATATATATATATATATATATATATATATATATATATATATATATATATATATATATATATATATATATCCACACACGCACTCACAGGGTCCGCATTAACAGACAAGTCTTTGTGCCATCTGCTCGGCCTCTGCAGAAATTCTGCCGACTAGGTCTGTACGGGGGTGACCGATAACTGACTGGTTGGTGACTGAAAGGTAAAGTTCATTTAGTTATTGTTATCAATTGTGTTATGACCCAGAATGTATGGATGCATACGTATATACTATATGCATCCACACACGCGCTGAAAGGGCCCAGATTAACAGACAAGTCTGCTTGCCCTATACTCGGCATCTGCAGAAAATCTGCAGACGAGGTCTGTACGGGGGTGACTGGTGGGTGACTGATAGGTGACCGAAAGGTGAAACCCATCAAATCATTATGATCGAATGCGTCATCTTCCGAAATGTGTAGATACATACATATATGTTACTTACGTTTACATGCACTCACTCTGGATGCACATTATCAGAAAAGTCGGCTTGCCGTTCTGCTCGGCGTCTGCAGGAAATCTGCAGACCAAGTCTACAGAAAGGTCAAGTCTACAGGAAGGTGACTGAGAGGTGACTCGTGGGTGGCAGGAAGGTCAAACCCATTTTTGTAAGAGAGTGACATTATAGGGAGCGGGCGCTGCAGCAAGCAAACCTTCGCCTGTGCATCTCCCCCCCCCCCCCCCCCTCCCACTCATTCAAAAGGAAACCAAGCGCACAACTGACGGCGTACAGAGCACAGAGAGGGCCAAATGAAATTCGCTTTCTAAATACAACGCTCGTCAACCTGTATTCGTCTTCTAAGTTTGCCTCAGTAGCGCTTCATGTAACGGAGTTATTCAACCTGATTACGGTTGCTACACAACTATAGCTAAAGCATGACAGTAAAAAAAAAAGTTCGTCAAAAAATTTTTATTTGCGCAGATTGTGCTGTAGCCTTGCTGCCATGCTGTGGGACGCGTGTGAGTTATTGCAATAATTCAACTTCGAGACTGATGTCCTAGCTGCTTTAGAATGGAATTCACCGTACGAAAGGTACTCACGTGCCGTCACGTGCTTGTATGCTTGCGTTATTTTGATATCTTCCTCTTAGCATTGGATTTTCGTATGATAGATGGCTGAACGATCATGGCTCTGTATGGTGGCTGAATGTATGGGCACTCGCTGGTCTTCGCCCCCTTGTGGACGAGTTCGTAGGAATAAGCTAATTGTCAGGCTACTTAGTTCATATAATTTAACTCGTAGTGTATGTGGCTCAGGCACAAAAAAATGAAGCAGCTCTTTCTGCTTTCTTTCTTCGTGCTTTGCGCAGTGTGTTCTCTAGTTTCTCGGGTGTACCAAAGAACGTACTCTGTGCAAAAACAAGTTCATGATACCAACATAATTTAAAACACGAGAACATTAATATTCTGTCTAAAGAAAGAACGATCCCTTAAACTTCTTTCCGAAAATCTCTGATGTTACCAGTCAGCTCTTATGAAAATGAAATAAATGCATGTGTACTACTGCATGCGTCCACCTCGCTCTGTTATATGCCTTCACGCGTACTTTGGCTAGTCCCATTATAGTTCCTTTGTGTTCCCCGACGATTCTCCTGTGTTCTTAACAATCGTGAAAAGGAGCACAAGTTTCTCTTCCAGGGCCTGAGCAGTGCGGACGTTCGGGACGCGCTGAAGGAGGCCGGCTACTCGTACAGCCACCACAGCGTGATGCAGTCCGAACTGCGCGTGTTAAAGACGCTGCAGTACCGCCTCCAGGTCCCAACTCCTCTCGTGTACGCCGAGGTGCTGCTGGAAGTCATAGGTGACGTGCCTGCTTTACTTCCTTCTTTCCCCGTGTTACACTGGAAAAAAGCCCAGCTCACGCACAAAAAGAAAACGACTACACGAACTCGGACGCTTTGCCTACATGTGCTGACTAGAGCATTGTACCCGACGAACAACGCTCCCGTCAGAGTAGCCGAGGCGTTTTTTTTTTAGTGATGCCTTCCCGACGGACGGGCTGACGTCGAAAATGGCAGAACCTGAACTTCCAGACGAATTTTAGTTCAATAGTAAGCGTTCGTGTCTGAGAAAGCCCCACCAGTTTTTTTTTTTTAGTTAGCGGTCTTGCCTATACAATACCACTTTCGGAAATAACAATGTCATTTTTACTCTACATTAAAAAAACATAAAACAAATATAACAGCTTTCTTCGAAGCCGAAACACTGAAAGCGATACTGAATGACTACCATGGTGAATCGACGACGATCAGACCTTGTGTCGTGCCAAGGTGTTCATTTATTAGAAAACCGCGTTTCAGGTATCTGCATATACCCTTGGTAACTGCACACCTATAGTAGCCAGCATATGCCTAGTACAATCCAAGTGCGGTGTAAATAAAGCGAATTTCAGTGATCGCCGCCCGCTGGTACACTGCGGCCGCAAGTTCCGATAGCTTCTCTCTCTCTCTCTCTCTTTTTTTTTTAATCTCTTGGCACAGATTCATGCAAACGGGGAAAAAAATTACAGCAGCGGAATTGGTGAATATGCCGGACAGTCTTATCGCTTTCTTGATTTCATGACGGATGTGCGACATTCGACTGGAACGTTCAAAATAATCTCGCTGTAAAGCGATTTTTCTGGCACTGGCATTGCTCTAAATAGCAGCCTGATAACATACGCTAATTTGAGTGCAAAGTTTTACAGCACCATTACTATACTACGATACAAATTTTCTTTACAGCCCTATGGAATGAATGAATGAATGAATGAATGAATGAATGAATGAATGAATGAGCAAATCAATCTGGCCCTTGTAGGGCAATGGGACAGAGGGGGGATGGAGGAACAACTTGAAATAAGCCTGCTATATACCCTAGCTACTTAAGCAGAGCGCATGCTTCCTGCCATGCAAGAAGAAAGAAAAAGAAAGTGGCGGTGCAACACTTTTTGAGCATGGTAAGAAAACGCTGCCGATCGGTAGTCGGGGCTCCCGAAAACACGCGAGCCAAATATAGCGCAGCACGTGCCCTGGAATTTGCAATGAATATTCACCGCCGTATTTCAGAACGTTACTTCACCCAATGCTTCACCTGGACTTGAAAAAAAGTGAGTGGGAGCACCGTCTTTAGGGATACCAAGTCACTGCATATCGGCAATATTCTGCAGCGATTCTTGACAAGCACATTGCCAATTTCAGTCGAGCAGTGGCGCAATGCTCAACTCAGTCAAGTGAAGTAGGAATTGGAGTCGAGGAGCGTTTCTGAATACGGGGGTCAGACTCGGCAATCTCTTATAGGCCCTAGTGTCACTCCATTGCCTGATGTGAGCATGGCGCCCTCGGGAGTTATTGGGGCCGACATGACCGCGCGTGCGGTTGCACTGAAAAGCAGTGCGTTCGGAGAAACAGAGAGAGGCGCCTAAGGTCACGGGGATAGAACACGGGGATAGAACATGACGTGCCTTCTTATTTCTCACTGCTTAGCTTCCAGTGTTTTCATCTTTTGTAACTAATCTAAGCGCATCAGGAATCGCCCTTCAAACATTCTTTTCTCACGGGTGGGTTACCGCCGGAAGCAAATATATAGCATCCATGGAGAAAAATGATGGAAGCCTTTTATATTGGCAAAATGGTGACATGTTGGTTAGTGATGCCATGGGGGATTAAAGAAAATCTTGCTGGAGTGGAAGCTCCCGCACTGCCTTGCCAGCAGAAGTGAAGCCACTTTTTGCCACTGCCAAGATGGCGGAAACATGTTCTTTTCTGATAGTGCCCACTTGAAGATCAAGTGGCTTTGATGCTACGTTAGTTCTACTTTAGTTCTATGTAATTACTACGTTAGTTCTATATTGAAATATGTATTTGTTCCCGACGAAATAGCACACAAAAACGAGTACGGATGACTGAATATTCAAAGAAATTTGCCTCCAATTAGCGGCTCACTTAGGAAAACTGGCAACTTTAAGACGCACATGGAGCACTATATGACCCAAAAAAAGTTCCCACTTTAACTCGTTGGGCGTGCGAGAGAAATGCTTCGTTTGTAATCGCTAAACGGGGATACTTACCACGCCCCTAGTAAGATGGCCGCCACAGCCACCATCTTGTCAGAGAAACGGCTTCAATTCTGGGCAATCATTTCCACTCAAGCAATTTCTTTAATAATCCCTGAGTGATACTTTTGTGTGCGGTATAAATGCGAGAAAAAGTTTATTGAGCATGCGTTAACTCTCCAACATGGATGTGAATGTGTTCTATGTGCACGCGCTGACAATTATATACGTGTACGTGTATTATTCCAAAAAAAAAAAATGAGGTGGTCATTCTGTCGTGTGTTCTCTCGTGTGATAGCGTCTTTTTCTCTTTTTTTTTTTGTGCCTTAAAATCAAGTACGAAAGATGCACTGCCGCATAACTCGTTCGTGTCTTCAAAAAAAAAAAAAATGGCAGCTTATTCACGGAGTGAATGATGAAGAGTAGGGTCAAGCATCCGTCCGTCCATTCGTTGTTGCTTCCGTGCATTCGTGAGTGCGTCTGTGTGGCCGCCCGGGCGTCTATCCGCCTGTCCGTGCGTGCGTCCGCACGTTCTTCTGTGCGCCCGTCCATCCGTCCGTGCAGCCATCCGTGCGTCCGTCCATGCATCTGCCAGTGTGTCCGTTCGTCCACCTATTCAACACTCCAAGTACCACCATCTCGCATCTTTTCATCATATATTCCTCATATAGAAGCACTGCCATCCAGCGGACATTCCAAGGACTGAATGAGAGAAGGCACATGCACACTTTCTTACGACTTGCGCTTCTAGGACCTTGGGCATCTGCCTCAGTTGTGCAGAAAGCAACTAAAGCACTGCTAATTTATCTAAAGTCAACAAACCTGATCGACCGCATGTAGACTGTGTGTGCTCCCCGAGTGTGCTCGTGATTGTGTGTACCTTCTCATCTCTACGCAACCTCTTTTCTCCCCTTCATCCTTTCCCCAGTGCAGGCTAGCAAACCGGATGTGCGTCTGGTTAACCTCCCTGCCTTTCCTTGCATCTTTATCTCTCTCTCTCTCTCTCGTGCTTCGTGTCTACTTCCCACCTTTAACCACCTCGAGTTCATGGTGTACACTAGTTCACTGTATTCATGGCACTGCGGCCCAACGCTAGCTAAACCTTTCCAAAAACTAGAAGGTTACGCCCAGCGAGTATAACGCAGCAACCCTTTCTGTTCTTCTGTGCATTGTTTAACAATAAAAAATTCGCTGCGTGCGCGTTACCTAAAGGCCGAATGCTCCTGTCTCTCATTCCCCCTTAGCAGCCATTGGCATGTACATTGAGCACTATCTTTTATTGTTCAACAACGCACAGAAGAAATCTCTCACCGGCACCACCTTGGAGGTCAAAATGTTATACTTGTTACACACTACTACAACGGCTACGGGGGACGAACGGCAGCCGCAATAAGGAGCTTCGCCCCTAAAAATAAATCTAAGATGAGCACCTCTTTTCGGCACAGTTACACAAGAATACAAGGGCTGACGTCATAGCCTAAGTTGTCTATTCTTGGGAAGTCGCGTTTATTTGCAACAACCACGAAGTAATTATGGTGGTTCCCAGGAAGCCTTCGCTAAACAAGGGTTCTACACTTACACATTCTTCAGTTGCATATCTAAAAAGTGCTGTTTCTTGAATTTCCAATTGTTTAAATTTTTTCTGCCTGCACTACTCGTGAGACATGCAAGACATCAAAGTTTACTCGTGCTCCCTTCAAGGACGCAGCTATAGCGGATACCCTGGAGCAGTTTTCCGCAGAAAGGATATGCGTGGGCTTGCTGAAATTCAGCATTCCTCGAAGATTTCCCGTCGCAGGACAATTCGGACCTCGGAGAAAGGCGAAGACATGACATTCTTCCTTTGTTTCAGGCTTCTAAACAAGTTCATTAGGCTAAGATAATTCGCGCATCAGTTGGATTTTCTGACCAACCTTGAACCTCTACATACCTATGTGTGTATGCAATCAATTAACTTTATGGCAGCGAACTGCGAATATACTCGTATAACCTTCTGCCCCCCCCCCCCCCCTTTTTTTTTTGGTGGTCGTGGTGGTTTAGTGGTTATGACGCTCTGCTGCGACCCCGAAAGTTGGGGACATTTCGGTGGAGGTGACATGCCCGAGGCCTGACTACTGCGTGATGTTAGCGTATACGTTAAATAACCCCACATGGTCGAAATTTTCGGAACCCTCCACGCCGGCGTCCCTCAATCATATCGTAATTTTGGGGCGTTAAGTCCCAGTTATTGTTATTGTTTTTCTTTCTTTTCTACTCTCGAACATTTAGCGCTTTCGTAACTTCTTCGGTTGTAGTCAAGTAGCCAGAACATTAGATAACGCAAACCACCGGGGAACAATGAGCGAAAGGAAAGAGCGTCAACTTGCCACTGACGTTTATTTGAAACGAAAAAGTATAATCATACCATCACGTCATAGTAGTCAATTTGCACGCATCATCCAACAAAGGTTACATTAGTCCATCTTACAGCATGAAGAAGGACATCAAATAATCGAGTATCCAAATGCGTAGAAAGAAAAGCCATCTCATTATCTTGCAATGCCAAAGAAGGGCAGCTGACATATACTTACCTCCTGGTTTCCTCATGAAGTTCACCTCGACCATTCCGCATTTTGTTTTAAATGCGAAGCATTTATTACCCCCGAATGCAGAGATGTTACTTGGCTCGCGACTTCGACTTGCTTTGAGCAAGTCGGCGTGAAGCAAGCAGCGGACTTCAAAACGCCCAAGTCAGCCTTCGCGTTTCATAGATGCTCAGGCTGTCTTGCTTGGTCAAGTCAAGAACGAGCTTCAAAGCAGAAACACGCTGCTCGCCTGCTAACGAGGGTAATAATGAAGTTGTTCGCGTAAGGCATGCATTACACCAAAAAAAAAAAAAGACCCTACGTTTTAAAATAACTATAAAAACGGAGGGTCACAAGCATATACTTGCCCATTTTACGGCTAACGAGCGGCACGTGGTGCCTGCCACCACAGCGACGCGCAGTGTTGCTTCTGTAAAGCGTTCGTTGCCCGCTGGTTTCAGTGGCCACCCAAATGCGGTGCGTTTCTCCACGGTTGCTTGTTTGGAGGCGAAACAAGCATCGCGTTGGGTTCTTTCGTCGTTTCTTTTTTTTCTCAGTCGAACGCCATGGCATGTATTTGTGCTGACCTGGCTCACGAGGTGACGCAATTTTCACGGTATTTGCCTTTCTGTTCGCCTGTGTGCGTGCCTGTAATGGGCTAGGTCGCAATTATGAAAAAAAAAAGTTCTGGGAACAAATGTGATTTAGCGCGAGGTGAAGACGAAGAAGACTGAAAGGCTCGTGACGGATCGGTGAACGTGCGCTCGAACACGCAAGTAGCTGGTCGTGCTTGCTCTGGGGTTTTGGCCTAAGTTTGTGTAGTGGCTGTGGTTTCTTTGTCTTTATTAGGTGTTCCTATAGTGCTTTTACAGCTAAGTAAGCGCTTTTAGCGCTAGAAAGTTCACTTAGATGCAGTTTTCTTCACCTGGACCAGGGGCTTGCCCCTGGTCTGCTTCACTTCCGCCACAGGATATACCAGTGGATCAGTTTCTACGCAACGGCATTCCCGCAGTTCCTGTGGCCCTCGTCCCTAGCAACGACGGCTTCATTCGGATGAAGAATCCGAAAGTGATCCAGGCGGAGCTTAGAGCTGTGACGTCTCACTTTCACAGCATCACAGAGGTCCGCCAGTTCGGCAGAGGTGGTGTTCTATGTTTTTCATCTGATCAGCTCTGTATCCAAGACCTATTGAAGTGCTCGAGTTTCGCGACCAATCCGGTGAGCGCCTTTATTCCCCCGCATCTGGCATGTGTGAAAGGTATTGTTCGCGGTGTCGATGTTAACTTGACCCCGTCTGAGGTATTAGAGATGTTTGCCATGACTGGTGCTATTTCCGTTTATAGGTGTGCACGACTAGTAGAGAAGCAGAAGACGCCGACTGAGTCGGTAATTGTAACTTTTGCTGGAGTGAATCTCCCAAGCGAAATCAAGGCATGGCCACTAATATACAGAGTGGAACCGCTATCACCGCGACCACTCCAGTGTACGAAGTGCTGGCGATACGGTCACACTATTAAAGGATGCAGGTCAGAACTCAGATGCCGAGTGTGTGGTGACAACCACGAAACAAATTACTGCAAAGCTAAAGAAGAGAAATGTTGTCTCTGCAACGAACAACACTGTGCAGATAATCCTGATTGTTCTGCAAAGGCTCGAGAAATGCAAATTCTTGAAATTATAGGGCGTAGGCGCTGTTCTCGACGAGAAGCCCTAGCGGAAATACAGACTAGAACTCAGGGGTATGCCAGTGTTGCAGCACGACATCTCTCGGAAATAAATGGGCCGATTTCCCTGAATATAGCGGAGGCCATAGAAAAGGCTCTAGAAAAAGCCATGGAACGACTGACTTCTAACCTTTGCGATTCTCTATCTCAAGTTTTGGCTAACCAGATGACTCGCATATTTGGTACAGCGGGAGAGTCAGGCCTAGTATCCCAACATGTTGAGAGTTCACGACCAATAGCTGACGGTGAATCTGAAACTGCGCCATCGTCTTATCAGCCCGCAGGAGCCTCTGCAATAGGCGTTCACAGCCAAAATGAGGAATTTGAAACCGCACCATCGTATTCTCCGTCTACAGCACCCTCTGCAGTAGATATACAGAGCGTAAGTGAAGACAAAGCTGCATATACAATAGATTCCGATGACATGGATTTGGACCCTAGGTCCCTGAAGAGATCTAGATCCCCTGTGTCAAGGAAAACTAACTCACCGAAACAAACAAAGAACAAAAAGTATCTGAAAGAAAAGGAGAGCCTTTCAAAGAGGGATTTCTTGAAAGAAAGCATTCTGGAGAAAGCTATAGCGGAAGCAGCTCTTTCGAAACCATAGGGTCGCTTAAGATTCTCCATTGGAATTGCCGATCAATCCTTTCTGCATCTACGGATTTGATATACTTGACTTCTAAATTCGCTCCTGATATTATAGCATTACAAGAGACATGGCTATCTGTACATAATTTGTTCTATTTAAATAACTTCCAATCTTTTCGATTAGACCGTCCATCGAGAGGTGGGGGTCTAGCTCTCTTTATTAGTAATAGAATTAGTATGAAAGTCAAATGCTCATACAAACATATGTCGCCAGAATGCGAAATTTTGGCAGTAGACATTACACTGCCCAACTGCTCTCCTTTCACTTTAGTTAATATGTATTTTCCGGATGGAGTTCAAGACACACGAAGTTTGGATCTAGCTACAAAATCGTGGTGCAAAGACAAAGTTTTAGTTGGAGACTTTAATTCCCAACACACGAGTTGGGGTTTTAGAACTGATCTTAGTGGGAAACGCTTGTGGGAGTGGACAATGGACAATGACCTGACGTGCCTCAACGTCAGAACCCCCACATTCATTCGTAATCACTCCAGGTCGGCCTTAGATTTAAGTTTTGTCAGTTCAGCCATTAGTACTTCTTCTTGGAAAGCGCTGAACTGTGGCACCAACAGTGACCACTTACCGATAAGTTTTGAAATTTCTTGTCCGATAATTCCATCTTGTTCAAATGTAAGAGTATTTGTAAATTACACTAAATTTAGGAATGACCTGAAGTCAGCACTGGCTTTTCACTCGGAAGAGAGCGATGATAAAAAAGCACTGAAAATAAACGCAGTCATTAAACGATCCTACAAAAGAGCCGAATTTACTGTTGAATCCACAAAAAGAGTATATAGCCGTTGGTGGAATGATGAATGTACAAGAGAGCACCGAAGACGTCAGGCAGCTTGGAAGCAGCTCTTACATAATCAATCCCCACAAAACTGGGCCGATTATAAATTCATTGCTGCGGGCTTTAAAAGAACGGTAGCTCAGGCTAAACAAGATTATGACAGAAGACATTATGAATACCTGTCGAAGCCTAAACATATGAAAGCACTGTTCCGATATATGAGAGCTCGGAAAATCTTGCCATCACCAGTTAATGTAGCTTTTGATAATCTGTCGGCACAAGAAATGACCACTACCTTAGAGGCTATCGGTAAAGGTCTGGAAAGCAGATTCACTTCAGTAGTGCCAAACAACTGGCACAAGTCTACGACAAAGTCTGACTTTGAAGAAGTGACACAGACTGAGGTATCCAACGTGATTAAACATTTACCCTGTGCATCTCCTGGCCCAGATGGAATCACAGTACCATGATTAAAATTCTGTTCAATTTATCGCCTCGAGACGTCGCCAATGTTATTAACTACTCCTTAAAAAACTCATGGGTGCCGCAGGATTGGAGGATAGCAAAGGTGATTCCTATACTAAAAAAGCCGGGTGGAGGATTAACAGTCGATAATATCAGGCCAATCTCTTTAACATCTAACATGGTCAAACTAGTAGAGAGGGTCCTACATAGCCGAGTAAGTATCTGGATGGCAGACAATTTAGTAATAAAACCGAACCAAATCGGCTTTCGTAGTGATTTCTCAATTTGGTGTGCCCATGCTGATTTAGAGAGCCGAATACAGCTCGCGCGTAAAAGAAGGCAATACGCTGCTTTAGTAACGCTTGACATAGCCAAGGCGTATGACAGTGTGGAGCACTTCATATTGTTAAATACGCTAGAGAGATTGAACTTCCCACAATATTTTATTGAGTGGGTGGCAGAATTCTTAAAATCAAGAGAATTCTACTGCGTCAAGGATGGATGTTCCTCATCTAGATTTAAACAAACGCGCGGAGTTCCCCAAGGAGCAGTCTTATCTCCAGTATTATTTAATGCTTTAATGAGCACAATTCCAACAGATCAAGAAGTTACTGTCTACATTTATGCTGATGACATCGCACTCTTTGCTGCTGACTGTGGTATTTACTCATTACAACTTAAATTACAAAGATATATTAACATGTTGGAAATTTGGTTGCAGTCGATTTCGTTATCGTTAAATGTCAACAAAAGCGCGCTCATGGCGTTTCCGCTTGCAGAACCAATTTCAATTTCAATTCTATATAAACAGGAACCCATCCAGCAAGTAGACTCTATAAAATATTTGGGAATCATTTATAATGACAAACTTAACTGGAGTCCACACATAGAGTATATAACTACCAAAGCACAGCGGGCTTCAGGCTTACTACACAAGCTAAGTAACCGGAAATATGGGTTACGGAGGCATACCTTGATAACGTTGTACAAGATGTACATGCGCCCCATCATGGAATTCGGCTGCATATTATTCTCGGGTGGCCCTGCTTATAAAACGAAACCTCTAGTTGTCTTGGAGCGAGAAGCACTGCGAATGTGTCTGGGACTCCCTAGATTTGTGGCTATCAACGTACTGTACCAGGAAGCGCGCCTGCCTACACTGCTTTGTCGATTTCGAATTTTGACCGTACAAGCATTTTTAAAATTTTATAGCTTACCGGCAAGAAGATCTCAATATGCTTTTATCGCAAACCCAGACGCCTTCTTCCTTGCTCATTGGCCACGGTTTCACACACCTCAGATAATGTTTGTACAAAAAAATCTACAAAGTATAAATGTGAACATTAGAAATGTAATTGAGACTAATGACTCGAATTGTCATGTTATTATTGAGTATGATGATATATTCCCGCAAAACGCCAAAGTACAATCCCTCAAATTTTTAAATAGCATATTATTAGATTACTTAGAGCATGCAAAAACTAAAAATATAATAGCCACAGATGCTTCCGTAAATAATCAAAAGGCAGGTGTAGGCATTGCCTCTGATTTGCTTGACTGGTCCTTTTCAGTGAGACTGCCTGATTTTACTCCAGTTTTTGAAGCGGAGCTCTTGGCGATTATTTTAGCTCTTCGAAAACTTCCATCAAATCAAAACAATGCAGTAATAATGACGGATTCTCTTTCAGTTTGTGCAGCTCTGACAGCTTCAGAGAATTCTCGAATTCTAAGCACATTCAAAACATTAGTACCGCCGCAGTTGAGACTCCTGAGATTACTATGGGTTCCGGGTCACTGTGGATTAAGATTAAATGAATTGGCCGATTCCTTAGCTCGAGCCGCACTTGATGGGCCAGTTTTGTCCATACTGCCAGATGTAGAATATATCACGGCTATAAGATATCGAAAATCGGCAATCTCCACTGATACGATAGAAAAAGTAATTACATGGACAGACTATAACCACCTCATGTTTCCATGGCAACCCCACTGGAGTCAGTCCAGAAAGATCGAAGTCTTAATCACTAAATTTCGATGTCGTTTCCCCCCCCTTAACCTATATCTACACAGAGCTGGTCAGACAACATCACCCCTCTGCGCATTCTGCGGAGAAATGGAATCACTAGATCATTATTTTTTGTATTGTCGCCGCTACGAAATACTTAGAAAAAGGTTACTAGTTATGCCATTTCGGAAAATAGGTCTTACATTGACGGCGGAAACGGCGCTAAGCTTTGGCGCCTCAGCTTTGGGACATTGCCACAGGGATGCTTTCAATGCAGTTTGCGATTATATTCAGGCAACCAAGCGTATACCTTTGTGATCTTCAATCAAAAACCAAAAAAAAATTATTTATTACTCCCAAGGGCAGAGTGAAGTAAACGCAGCTAAGTGGTAAACATAACACCTCAAATCTCAAAATTGCTCAACTTGATTTTTTTTTTCGTTTGCTCTTTTTATGTTGTTTTTATTTTTACATTAGTCTTATTATAATACCAATTCATTAGACATAGTTAAAATGATTATAGATAAACTGCACTACACTTTCTTGGCCAATCCCCCTAAGTGGGTATGAGCCAACCTCCCAGGGAAACAATACAAAACAAAACAAATGTGACTCATATGCTTTTGTTGAGCTTGGTAAACAAGAGAAAAAGCGGGGGTCAGGACATTGCCCTCAGCAGAATTTTGTCTCGCGGGGTGCAGCAATTTATCGCTGCATGATGGTGACGCGGATAAAAAAACCCGTGATAGGGGCACCTCTTTTTTATGTGCGTGTAATTTTACGTAGCGTTGTGCTACAAGCGATGTCTTTCTGAGCTAGAAACAGCGCCCTAGACGGGACGAAAGGATAGACGAGGCACACGGACACAGCACCGAGTCAATTTTTTTTTTTTTTACCGAAAGAGACGGAAAATGTCGTCGTGGTATAGAAAAACAGAAATAGCCTTTGCGGTTACGGAACACTTTGGCGTTGTCGACACCGGGGCTATTAATACGCACGTGTGTGTAGTCGACACAACCTGTAACGCAAGGGAACTCAGCCACTTCATAACAGTCCGCCGGTTGCGGAAAGCGCACCAGCATCGCGTACAGGTGCTTTGCGATGAGTATAGCGTAACTTTTCCAACTGCACGGAACACTGTTCGACTACGGAATGCGGACGAAATTTCCGGTGACTGGTTGGAATGTGCCAGCGCTGTAAAACCTGAGAGCCATCAGTAGCTGTAACACTGGATGCACGGGCTGTCTTCGGTTGTCCCCACTTTCACGGAGCGGCAACATAACGAGCAGGTGCCCCACGGCGTTCTTCATGAATCTGTACCTAGCGTGGAATTGTTGCTCGTCGTACAACTCCATCGGATTTCCTTGGTCACGTAAAGCGGTTCCAAGAATCTTCGGATGGCAGTGCGCCTCAAAAAATGCTACGCTTATGGCGAGGCAAGCAAACTCAAAAGCGGCCACCTTTCACGCGACGTCCATTCGAGAGGTGGCCATGTTGGAATAACGCGTGAAGTCGCTTTCAAGCTAGCCCCGCAGCTGACTTGAAACTTGTCCTGACTTCGACCGAGCCAAGTCGCCTTCAAGTCATCCGCAAGTTCGAGAACGATTTATGGCGACCGGCAAGACTGTCTTGAGTCAAGAACGAGTCAAGTAACATCTCTGCATTCGGGGAGCAAACTTCGGCGACCTTGAGCGTATCTATCTATCTATCTATCTATCTATCTATCTATCTATCTATCTATCTATCTATCTATCTATCTATCTATCTATCTATCTATCTATCTATCTATCTATCTATCTATCTATCTATCTATCTATCTATCTATCTATCTATCTATCTATCTATCTATCTATCTATCTATCTATCTATCTATCTATCTATCTATCTATCTATCTATCTATCTATCTATCTATCTATCTATCTATCTATCTATCTATCTATCTATCTATCTATCTATCTATCTATCTATCTATCTATCTATCTATCTATCTATCTATTCACCTACGACTTTTAGCTCTCCTGGCCGTTTACAAAATGGTATCGATACCAAACTTGGTATGGCATAACATGACTGTATGAAAGATATATTTGTCTTTTCATGACATGAAAATCTTGACATGGATGTCATGAATATCATAATTTACATTTCATGGTCCTGCAGCTCTTGCGGTGGTTTCGCTCACATGACATGTTGCAAAAGAGGTATGGTATGACGTGATTGCTTGGCGAACACAAGCGACAGAACCTAACAGGAAAATCATGACATGCGTGTCATGTAACAACATGACTACAAGCCACGCTCATAATGTGTTCGCAGCCGTTTCGCTAGAGTGACATGTACTAAATTTGGTATTACGGCGCGTGAATGGATGACGAAGGTATGTGACTGGTGCAAACATGATAATCATGAGATGCTTGTCATGTAACAACATGACTACATACAACGCTCAAGGTGCGCTGGCGGCCGTTTCACTAGCGTCACATATACCAAATTTGGTATTACGGGACGTGAATGGATGACGAAAGTATGATACTGGTGCCAAGATGATAAGCATGAGATGCGTGTCATATAACAACATGTCTACATGCTATGCTCATGATACGTTCCCAGTCGTTTCGCTAGCGTCACATGTACAAAATCCGGTATTACGCGACGCAAACGGACGACTTGGGTAATTGATACATACAAACCTGATAATCGCGACATGCGTGTCATGTAACAACATGACTACATGCCACACTCATGATGCGCTCGCTGCCGTTTCGCTAGCTTCGCAGATGCCAAATTTGGTATTACGTGACGTCAATGGATGACGAAGGTATGTGACTGGTGCAGAAAAGATAATCATGAGAAGTGTGTCACGTGAGAACATGACTACATGTCATAGTCAAGGTGCCAGTACATTATGACGTGACGCGGTGCGCGTGCTGACCAGCGTTCATTCCGACGCGTCACGCCGGTGTTGTGACGCCAGGCGCCGGTGCTGTCATATACTCGGAGGCACACGCCGCACTGCGTTGACGCATGCGCGTTTTAGCGCGTCCGGCATCCCTCCGTGACGAAAAGAGGGAGACACAGTGTTGTCTGGGTACCGCATCGGCGCGAAATGCAGCATGTCGCAGTTCGCACTGGTTGCTGTCGGGCCACGCCGACTGACGCTGGTCGCACCTGGCGTCAGACTATAGAGTGCTCGCGTTATGCTAACGTAGCGTCGCTGGCCCCTCGCGTTATGCTAACGTAGCGTCGCTGGCCCATCGAGCGCACGCGTCAACGCTACATAAGAGTATATTGGGCCCTTCATGACGCGCTCGCGGCTATTTTGCGAGCTTCACATATACCAAATTAGGGTGTTAAATCACTTCAATGGATGACGAAAGTATGCGACTGGTACGAACGTGATAATCCTGACACGCGTGTCATGTAAGAACATGACAACATACCACGCTCATAGAATGTTCGCGGCTGTTTCGCTAGCTCCACACACACTAAATTTGGTATCACGTGACGTGAATAGATGACCAAGGTAAACGACACTTTCAAACATGATAATCACGACACGGAATGTACGTACGGCATCATTTACCTCCACCTCGTAACGTTGTGCTGATTATAAAATGACATATCAGCGTTTCTCATTCGTGCTTTGCACATAATCGATTCCCACTTTAAGTGGGATCTGCCAATTTTTTTTTATGTAAACAGGACCATGTAAACACGACAATGTAAACACGACCACAAGTTGGGGGGATTCGGTAAACCACATTTGCGGTACAAAGAATATAAACAGTCCTATCACAGGACTGTTTATATTGGTTTGACAGAGCACGAGTTTTTTTTTTTTTTTCCTTTCAAGGTTGCAGATGGCTGATAGTTTGCGAGTTGCTGAAAATACTAAATTTTATAAGACGTCGTTTAGCTACCTTCTTTTCTTTCGCGTGTTCTTCACCGGTGATTCGCGTCGTCTAATTTCCTTGCATCATGGACCAACTCACCTAAACCTAAACAACGTTATTCAAGTAGATTCCTTCAGGTCAGAGGCGTCAAACAGGCGACCCTTCACAGCCCAGCGCTACGTGTGCAGGATGCTAGGACCAATGCCATGTTCGGAAGTACTGTCGGCTGCAAGTGTTTGCGGGATCTGCAGCGCGCGGTAGATAAGATCGGGCGGTGGCTCATGCCACCTAGCCATAAAGTTAAGTACTATCACTGTGTGTTTAAGGATTGAATTTCACTCGCGCTTCAATTGTGGCCTTCAATCAGGCGGAAAACTGCATTGCTGCGCCACCTAACGTACCGCGGCGTGGTGTTGAGGCTAACGTACGCGTCCTCGGTGATTGGCAACAGAGCGTTTAGACTATGTGCCGCGGTTGAATCTGATCTCGGAAGCCGTGTCCGATAACCTCAAAACCATGGCGCGTCAGGGTAGGTGGTGCTGCAATGCAGTTTTCCGTGCAGCTACTGTATATGCTCAAAGGTACTATATACAGTAACTCTAGTTTTCCTTAGTTTCTCTCCGCAAGGTGCAGATCCCGCAAACTTTTGAGGCCGAACACCAGCTCTTGCAGAAGGTGAACGAGTTCCGTCGAGGATCAACAACTGTGATCCACCACGTTTCCTCTCAAGGAGTGTATGTGGGCGCGTTTAAAGCTTTAGCCGTTTTGTAGTGCATCAAAAAGGATAAAGTTTTATGACTTTGTTAAATGGTTCTCGCTTTATTTTCTCAGCCATGACGACCAATAACTTTAGTTTATTTGGGGTAAACGCACAGATGTGACTAGTCCTACATGTTCTTTTTTGTTTTTTTTGTCCAAAGCCATCGCGTGCGGTCACCATGGGCTGAACCGTAACCACGGAACAAAAACTGTACGACAGATCATCAACGTCTACACGTTTTTATCGTTTTCTTAGATACATTTGTCTAATTTCAATTTGTAATTCCTTTATGATTCTGTAATTCTTTTATGAGACAAAACACATGTCTTCTTTCAAATGGCAGCTAGAGCTTACACACTGTTTCGGAACCCCCCCCCCCCCCCCCCGCCCGACATTCTCTCTTATGGCCGGCCGTCGCCGGACTGAATTGACTGCGGCTCGCTACCTCAATTGAGCATGAGACCCCAGCTTTGAACGATCAACTGAAATGTCGGTGTTGTGTGCATGGTACAGCGCAGTGTGTACTCAAGGAAAAAAAAAACTAGTGCTGCAAGTTTGTACTTACATAAATAGTCACTGCACATGCGCGAACAAGTTTGTTCTTACGCGCGTAATCGGGACCACAGACTAAGCGGCAAACTGTTTTGTCATTCATCACTAATCCCTGCTTTTCAGTCTGTGCTTTCCTAGTACGTGTGAGAGGCTGCAGTAAGGTGTGGCATTCCTGCAGCGCTTTTTGGAAAGCCTTTGTGGCGCTGGCGTACCTTCGCTGGAATGCAGGGCGGTGCACGTGCGTAGAGCGAGAAAAGCAGTGTCACCACTCCGCGACAATCACCCTTCCCGCCGTTTAGGATTCGCTCGGAGCATTTTAAGCTGGACGGACGTGCCCTGGCGATCTTTGACGCCAGCGTAGCTCCCGCCGACTGGTTC
Organism: Rhipicephalus microplus; assembly: GCF_043290135.1. Classification (NCBI taxonomy): domain Eukaryota; kingdom Metazoa; phylum Arthropoda; class Arachnida; order Ixodida; family Ixodidae; genus Rhipicephalus; species Rhipicephalus microplus. The sequence goes on along the minus strand of NC_134702.1, from coordinate 35,712,805 downwards.
GCCCTCCGCGGTCTCCTGACGCCGTGCAGCTCTCGCATTGTGGTGCCCCGCCCTTGGACTGCTTCGACCGGATCCCCACTTTCCTATCTCCTTCTATTTTCCGTCGCTTGCCTTCTCTATCTCTTCATCTATTTGCTTCTATTTTTTTTATTTCTCCCCCCCCCCCCCCCTATAAGGCACTGCGCCGTGTCGCCCCTGAGGCAGACAGAAATTAAGTGCCTTTTCCTCTTTCTTCTAACCACAACCACCACCTCCACCGTTTATTTTTAGTGTAAATAGCGGATTCTCTTGACCGTCATTGCATTGTATTACTACCCACACTTCCCGTTCGGAAAATGACAGTCGCGACTTTGATAGCTGGGCTTGGTTACGGACCACCTGTATTGAAATCCTTGATCGAGATATCAGAGATCAGTACCAATGGGTGCGGTTGTCAAATAAGTCACGCAATTAGGCTAGACTGTCAAAAACGCGAAATTCGCGTCGCATAATTCCAAGGCACTCAGCATTACATTGCGAGAAAGAAAATGAAAGAATGTGTTGTTTTGGATGAGTAGTAGTACTTGAAGTTAATTAGTGTGTAGCTAATTATCTTGCAACTCTGCCACCAGTCACGTTCAGTGATTGCATAAAAAGAATCAACTATTTGACCCGAAACCCATGCAGACTTTTTTGTTGTACTTATTGCGAGCGCAGTAAAAAAAAAAAAAAACTTTTCACGTTGGTTTTGGAACGCGCCACGCCGGACGATCGTCGAACATGGTAGTCTTTCCAGCAAAGTCATCATCCACACCACAACATGCAGCAAATTGGAATTAAATGGTTGATATTCATTCACTCATGAAGCGTGCTGGGATGCGCACACTAGAGTTTAAGACCATTTGAAGAAATACGTAGCGTGTGACGCCCCTCTGAAGTTCGCGCACACGATTGTGTACGCCGTGACTGAAAGGGATAATCGGTTAAAAGCTATCACTAAGCGTATCCACTATCTGGTGTTTTTTTTCTGCGTTTGTGAATACGTGTGCATATGTTATCAGGGATGATTTACCAAAGCTGCTGTATTTTCAGCCACTCCGAGATGAAAATGCCCAAGACAAGTAAACTGGAAAAGCAAGTTTATTTTTTTGAATTGCGCTGTCATATTTTTTTTCTATCCGTTGCGGACAAGTTATGTGTTGCCAGAGTTATCCAGCTGGCATCATCTATTGCATTTCTTAAAAGCTTTTCTTTTTCGTTCATAAATACTTGCATACTTAAAAATTTTCCCAGCCCGATAAAATTGGCAAAATTATGACTCCGCATCACAGTCAACGGCATTGTTTCACGTGGCGCGCACATTTTTCGATGTCGTGCTCGTCTCAGTTGATCAAGTCCCGAGATGGCTCCGTGGAAACGAGAAATAAAAAAAAAAGACGCACTACAGATTATACAGTGCAACACTTCTTCCGGGGCCACAAGACAACGCCGTTCATTCGCTCCCATCACGCGTAGCCTCAAACCACTCCTGGACTTGTGCTTTCAGTGTACGAAGTCTCTCGAGCAGCGTCTTGTACTGGAACTGTCCCCTCTTGCCGCAGAACGGGTCTCGCATGTCCTTGCCCGTCATATCCACGTTGGACAATACCACCTTCTCGTACGTGTCGTAGTAGTCCGGGAAGGAGTTGAGCACCACCTCCCTCAGTGGCGGCGGGCACTCGGACGACCCCTTGAGGCAGGCCTCGACGGTGTCGCACACAGCCACTCGGATCGTTTCGTGCTGCACGACGAGGTTGTACTGCTTCGAGTCGCCCGGGGTCTTCTCTTTCTCGTAGCCCGGCTCGTTGTGGTACGGTTTCTCCGAGAGCAGCGACTGGATCGAAATGAGCACGCTGGCGATGCACTGCGCGGGGCTCCAGGCCGGCCCGGACCAGGTGCCCAGTATGCTGAGGCACACCTTGCCGCACTCGTACAGGTTCGGGTTGAAGCGGACGCGACCCGCGTCGGTGGTCATGAAACGCACGCGAGGCGGCTTGATCGGGTAGTCGGGCGGGCACTGGAGCAGGAAGTGGAAGAAGCCGCCCTCGTACGGCGTGCCGGCGGGGCCAAGCACGATCGCGTGCATCAGGGTGAGGTTCTTCTCGACGGGCGCGATGTACACTCCCGGCGGCGGGTCCGTCAGCAGGTCCATGATGTCGCGCCTGGCGCGCGACCGGCACTGTGGCGTCGTCTCGCCCTGCTCCAAGGGAGTAGGCTCCCAATGGTTCAGCTCGCCCATCTTGTGCAAGAAAGCCAGCAGGTTCGGTTGCAAACTCAGTGTGGCGGAGTGCGCCTCGATAATCTTGTCGGCCGTCTTCAAGGAGGTTGCCGGCTTGGTGCCAGACTCGACCAAAGAGCTCATGGCGAGCTTTATCGTCAACTGGTCGGTGTCGTCGTCGTCGCTGTCGGACGAGACTTCGACGTACGAGTTGAGTAGCTCGTTGTCGGTATCGTCGTCGCTCTCGTTGGCATTGCCGGCGGAGCTGGTGCTGGCCACGTCGTCCGGAGCTTGCTCGGGCAGCGTCGTCATCTCGCAAGTGGCGGCCGGTCTTTCTCCCGCTCACTCTTCCCGCTGGTAGGGTTTCCCCGTCGAAGTGTGAGGCAGTGGTAGCACCGGCCACAGAAGCGAGACAGGACTTGCCGCAGCAGCGCCTCCTCTCCGTCGTTCTCGGCGTTTCTGCTCACGTGATGGGAGCGGTGACTTTTTGCTTTCTCCGATTGACGTGTTGTTAGTCACGTGACACTCCTATTTGTGCGCTTCTAAGCATACGGGCATATCTATTTGTTCGTTTGTATACTTTGCCTGATCCTACATTATATTCAACTTGTTATCATTCTCGTATTTTACGCATCTCAGCCCACTGCTGACCGTGACTCACGTGACGCGGTAGCTAGACAAACACGTGCAAGAAGCATGCACTCGCCAACTCGTATTTTACGCATCTCAGCCCACTGCTGACCGTGACTCACGTGACGCGGTAGCTAGACAAACACGTGCAAGAAGCATACACTCGCCAAGGTGGAAATGAAGAATGAGTAAAGCAATGAATGCGGGCCCGAAACGAGACGATCACTACGAAGAAGGCAGAATGGGCATGCGCCTATTTATTGTGCAGGTGGCGCAGCGTGCAGGTGTATATATCTGACAGATTGCCGCTTGCCATGTTTATCGTTAGGTTAATAGATCAATTGTTAACGATTCTCAAAGCAGATGGGCAGATAAATGTTCTTCCTCTGTGATTCAGGGCTGACATTTTTACTGGGAAGTCGTAAGGCCTTTAGTTGTGACGATAGCTGCCGCGTCCAAGTCATTGTGACGATCAGCTTGATAGAGATCTTCCACTAATGCTTTCGCAGCTGCGCAGCATTTGGTGACGTCATTTTCGTGCTGTTTCAATGCTTGACTGTATTGCGCTGACGACTCCTGAGCCGTTGGTTAGGGCGCAGTCTTTAGATTCAGAGTTACCTTAAGTCTTCGTAGATTCTTTTTCTTTGTTATGCAGCGTCAACCACTGAAACGCGGCTCACGAACCTCATTCGGTTAGGCTTGTCTTCAGCAACCATGCTTTCACAGCGCCTGGTGAACGCGTCCCCTGCTCGCTGATGACCAGTGATGAGTGGGGGGGGGGGGGGGGGGGGAATGCGCAACGCGTTTGCATGTTGTCCGGCTAAAGGTGCGTGGCTAATTAAGCGCACTATCGCGCTGACGGCTACGAGTCTCCGAGGGCACACTGGGACGCTGTTTTCAGGAATCTCTCTGTGACGTGTAAAATGTCATCGTATGGTATACAGTTACGGATGACACTTTTCTCTTCATTTTCTTATCATAATCACTTAGAAACTTGGCGTAGTGTTCATCGTCTCCTACGACAATGACCGGACAGGCAACTAGCTTTTTCCTCTTTTCTGGAGCGTGCCAATGGCGCGGAGAGGATACTAGCTGGTGCTTGGTTGGCTGGCGTTGTCGAACAAGTTAGCATGTTATAGGTGGTTTTTTTTTTCTTTTATGGCAATGTCAGCCAGCGATAGGTCAATGGGAAGCCAGTGTGCCATTTTTTGCTCTTCTAGTAACCACAGTAAAAAAACAAAAAAAAACAGCTGCCTGTATGAGTATGCGGCACGCATCACCAAACGCGCAGCGTTTGCGGTTGCTTCATGGTGGTACATCGTTTGTGCTATGCGACAAGTTCCATATCGCGAAGTGCCGCAATATACCCGGAACGCCCAGTGTTCCATTCGGCCAAGTGACCATCGGGTATGGTTAGATTTACGGCCAAACATAAGTGGTCGAGTACGGCCCTGCCAGTTAAAGTTCATAACATCTACGCACCATTCGAGTAGCCACCTGTGTTGCTTTCGCTTCGTTTTTGTATAATATTTAGTATAATGGGTTTGGTGGAAACAATTAGCATCGCATAGCGTCTCAACACGGTGATCAATGGAGTTGATGTGGCTGCATTAACACGAACGAGAAACCCCTCTCGCAGCGAAGTAACCGATATGACTCATTTAATTTGTGCTGCGCACTAGCCTTGTGAAACACGAACATTCACTGAATTTTATATAAAAGTGACATGGCGGAATCCTTGTCATGAGCGTACAACTTGAGTAAGACGGCGGAGAGTTTCGTGCCGGATGGGCGATATGAAAGCCGAATAGTGAACAACAACAACAACAACAACAACAACAAAAAAAGGTGGAATGGGGGCAGTTCAATCACTTTGTGTTTGGAATAACTACCTCAGGAAGACAATTTTTCGCGTGATCAAGAACCGTGTATGAGAAGTCGCGCAATGACACCGCCGCGGTGGTCTTGTGGATAAGGTACTCGGCTGCGGACCCGCAGGTCGCGGGATCAAATCCCTGCTGCGGCGGCTGCATTTCCGAAGGAGGCGGAAAGAGGCCCGTGTGCTCATATTTGGGTGCGCGTTAAAGAACCCCAGGTGGTCGAAATTTCCGGAGCTCTCCAATACGGCGTCTGTCATAATCATATGGTGGTTTCGGGACGTTAAACTCCCGAATGTCAATGCCAGAAATCGCGCAATAATATACATTATATGGTTAATTTTCATCTAAGAGCAAAACAAAATTAAACCACGTTGTTGCGGCCGTCTGTTGTTTTTATAGCAATAAATCTCGCAGCTTAGCTATGCTACGATAGCCAAGATTTCGCAAAAGCTGTACAACTAGCGCAAAAAAATATTTTTAAGAAAAGAGCACAAAGTGGTCCTTATGCATGTCGGCTGGAGCCTGCGTGCGCTTGCTGCCTCATCGGCAGTAGAAACAATATTCGCATGATTGCCGCCGCAATCAAATCAAACGCCATGACCCTAAAAAAAAAAAAAAAGAAGCGTGTTGGCATGTAAACATCAGCACAGCTTTTTGTGCACTAACAGCAATAAAGCTTGTTGCGTGTACGTGGCTCTGCGTGAATCGTACGAGTCGCCTTCACTTGTTGAACGGCGTGCCGGTGAAAACGTTGCAAAAACGGTCTTGCTTCGGCATGAGGGACCACGAGTACACATGCTATTGCACGTCCTACTTGCTTATGAAGGAGACCGCAAACGTGTGTTTCGGGAGCAGTAGCAGGAGCACGTGCTTGGAAACGTCACCAGCTTGAAAAAATAACGACCGGCATATTTTACGGCTTATCTTTCTTCACACAAAAAAACACCGCCAATAACGAGGGGCAAGAGAAGAAGGAGACAGACAGCGGCACTTCGATTGCTCTATCACAAAAGGAAATAGATTTTCTTCAGAAAGTTGGCACATGTGATGTTCATGGCACGTTATCACGATGATTACTCGGTTATTCTGTTTTCTTTGATTTGTCTTTTCTGCTTTTGTTATATGCCGCTAAGGTATATATTGCACGGTTCCAGCAAATAAATCTTGTTGTAAGTCAGTGCCGCTGTCTGTCTCCTTCTTGTCCCTCCTTATTGGCGCCGTTTGTTATGTGAGTTACGTCGTACCGACTCGCCCATGCAACCACGTTAGATATTTCTTCTTTCAACATTCCGAGTTCATCTCTGTGTACAGCAAGGGACACATCAATACGTCGACATTGCGATTATCAGCCAATACACGCCTCACCTTACGTACACGTCATCACACGCGGACTGTGCGTACTGCGCCGCGCTCGAGTCTCTAACATGACGGCATGCACACGACGGCCGACAGATGGCAGCAATTTCGCATAAGGTTTTATGATGATTCAAGAGGAAGCGCTTTACTGTTCTAAGCGAGGTAGGGTTGCCTTAGAAGGCGTAGTCATAAATTGAGATTCAGTATAGAAGAAGAACAAAGCTGTGGGGGATTTAAGGAAACGGCGGAACATGTTCTGATTGAATGCGGCGATATCCATCCACGTATACGTGTGAGTACAAGCCCACACGAGGCTTTGTGTTTCAGGGACAGACACGGAAAGCTCAACACGCCCGCGATAGAAGCAAGGAAGGGATGGTAAGAGTACAGGTGGCAGAAAAGCAGAGATAAAGGACAGAAATAGTGGGGAAATGAGGTCATTCTGCCTGAAGAGGCAGACAGATGGAACACGAATGTATATTTTTTTTGGTTATAATAACATCAATTTAATCGAAGTAGATATGGCATTAGGTCAACACAAAAGGAAAGATTTCTTTTTTTTTTTTGAGAGCCTGGTGGCACACATGTCGCCGCGCCGTTGTAAAGGGGACGCTCATAGCATCCATCCATCCATCCGTCTATTATTGGGCGGCAAGACTCGAGAAATGTTTTGCAGGCAAGTTGATCGTCAGCTGTGTTTTTACTTGGCCAAATCCGGTTGCTCAGATTCGTCGTCATTACCGCGTATCCCGCACACGTAACGCGTTAGTTACTTGCGAGGTCTTTGAAATCCCCGCTGGTTTACCTCCCTCCAGTCGGACGCGGTAGTCTAGCGCCACCTCTTGGGATTTCCTCGACATGTGCACGTGGCTGACTTGGTGATGGTTTCGACGCCGCAAAACAGGGGTATCGAGTACACGGCCCGGGGCTTCACTGGGTATAACATGACAGTGGCTTTGATAAATGGTATAAGCGCGTCGCTTACTCGCATATTCTGGTTAATAAACGCTTTAACTTCTATTTCTTCTATTTCCTTATCGCACGCAAACACACAGACACAAAACAAACAAATACGTGATTGAAATCAGTACTGCATGAGATCACCATATGCTGAAACACAACAGCGAAAGAAAATTTATACATTTCAGAATAGGCGTCCAGATTTTTGGATGTTCTGGATATTTTTATCGATGTCTCTCAAATGCTGCCTCCATATCTTCTTCAGAAATGTTTGATATATGATATATAGGAAAGTGTTTTTTTTTAAAATGACAGCTTGAGGTAACGTTTCCACGAATTCCCCCCCCCTCCCCCCACACAAACCGTGTATGTTATCTGGGTGCGATTCATTACACGCGCAAGTGCGTATCGGTGTGTGAGTGTAACCGTAATTGCAACCTCCTTCTCTCTCCGTCTACTAGGCGCTTACAGCTACGGAATGTATTAGGAAGAAGTTTAACCGCGCGTAGTGATCAGTGGTGCGTGGATTGTGGAGATGGGGCTATTTTTTTCTTGCTGTTTTTGCCAGCGCTGTGTTTCCCTAGCATTTGATTCACGCGCGTTTGCAAAGAAAGCAACATTGGAGACCAAGGCCGTGCCATAGCGAAAATCGTCAATAGATGGCAGCACACAAACAACGGTTTGAGCATATCGGGCGCCGTGGCAGGTTTGCCCGCGCGATACTAAAAGCCGAGTCTCATTAACCGCTACTATTGACAACCATGGTACATTGGGCGATGCCTTGAGCTTGCTCATATGGCTTGACGCATATGCAGTGGATTTTTTTTTTAGTATGACTGTTCAGTTTCAGTCTATTCTCGTGGCTATTCTGGAATTTCGGAGTTATATTTATGTTCCTTCCTTCTGCAGTACTTTTGTAAAGCCCTGAACGAAATATAGTATTGAAAGAATAGAGATGAAAAATTTGCAACATATACATGGAGTGAATGATGATAAGTGGGGCGAAGCGTCCGTCCGTCATTGTGCTCCTAGAGCACGCACCGCACAGATGGCCGCTTCGCCCCACTTATCATCATTCACTCCATGTATATGCTGCAAATTTCTCATTGCACGAAAACCACTAGCGCCATCTAGTGATATTATCTCCAAGGACATATACACATAACGCCATCTATTGAGCCATTCATACCACTAACACTGCGAAGGAATGACCCAAGCCCTAAGAAGCTCCCCCCTAAAATAACTTGGCGCTAAAATCAGAATACGAAACTCCAACTCGGTGTTTTATTTAAATGTATGAAGCTGGCAGTGGTGGTGTAAAATACAATGCGATCAACAGTGTGTATTATTCTATATCGTGGGTAAAACGAAAGAGAACACGCGAGCACGTGGTGAACAGGTTTAAGCCCTATCGACCGACAGTCGAACGACGCTGTCAAAAATGAAGCGAGAAGGCTGACACTTTGCCGCCAACTGCATTGCCATGCGCGAGACATATGGCGTGAATTGCAGCCATATATTGCATCACATGGTGTAGCGATCGCGTGCGAGAAGCACCGGCCCGTATACCATTTTAAATGCTAAGCATTTCTTAGTGAACTTCGGTGACCTTGAGCGTATCTATCTATCTATCTATCTATCTATCTATCTATCTATCTATCTATCTATCTATCTATCTATCTATCTATCTATCTATCTATCTATCTATCTATCTATCTATCTATCTATCTATCTATCTATCTATCTATCTATCTATCTATCTATCTATCTATCTATCTATCTATCTATCTATCTATCTATCTATCTATCTATTTGGTTTGATGAATATGACGTGCTGGTCAAGACATGTGCAATGTCGCAATCCTGTCGCGTACGTCGTCAAACACTTCCTGCTGACAGTGGCACATACCCACGGGCGGGTATGTGCCGCTGGTATGCGGGTATGTGCCACAGGTGATAGACACTTGGTATGTATACCCAGGAACGACGAGAACTCACACATGGACAACTTCGACGGGTGAGCGTTAAGCTGCAATCGAACCCAAGCATTCTGCGTGGCAATAAAGCATTTTACCACAGAGCTACGCCAGATGTCGGAACTGCTTTTCAAATAGGCGCTCATCTTCGTGAAATGTCAATAGTGGTTGCAGTGCTCGCCACCCAATTTTATAAACATTGCATATGTACTCCGTTGATAGAGACATCACGTCGGATTAACGGCAATTGTGGTTAGTTGCTATGCGCTGAAGTTGATTTATGTAGCAGTGCCCATGGCCCGCAGCATCCTCGCGTGGATCAGCACTTAATATCAGCCTCTGGTGTTGCTAATACGCATGTTCCAGTCGGCATCGTTGCGCAAGTGCGAAAAGCTGGTTATATTAACATTACTCGGTTATTCTGTTTTCTTTGATTTGTCTTTTCTATACATATATTTAGCGTCATTTCATGACGTGTCGCTCAATAAAAAAAAATGCAACAGGGTCACCTTCCCTCCTCATGCTTCGCTTAATGTTGATTCGCAGGTACGTGGGATCTGCCGAATTTTTCGCAAATCACATTTTGCTGTTTCTCGATTCAATGCCTTACACACACGCACGCAAGCCAATGTAATGGCGACAGTTTGCGCAGAGCTGTAGCCAGCGACCGCCACAAATCGTCAGGTTTGGCGCCTATTCTCCACGCGCTCTCCGGTACCCTCTCAAATTGTCAGCGGAAGTTTGTGCCCCATATATGGCTGTTGTGCGTATCTCCCATCTTTGTTCCCGTTAACGCCGGTACAAGGAGTTTCGAGAAAGTACTTCTTACTGACTTTGATAGTGAGCCTTCGTTCCGACGTTTCATTTGTTGTGCATTTTCGTGATTGTTGTTTTTACCTGTAACTTAGCTGTTTTGTCATTCGCGGGTGTGACGCTGCTCAGTGCGTAAAGAAACTGCCCAGGGCCCTTTATGCTCAAAGGCGAAAGCCATCTTGTTGTTGTTTCTTCTAAGTCAATCTATTGGTCCCCCCCCCCCCCCCTCTTTTGTTCGCCGCGATGCAGACATGGTTACAGTGCTCGGCTGCGAATCTGAAGGTTGCGGGTTCGACTGCGGAGGTCACATTTCGATGGAGGCGAAAATTTTGAAGCCCTCTACTACAGCGTCTCACATAATCATGCTGTGGTTTTGGGACGTAAAACCCCAGATATCGTCTGCCCCCGGCCCCATCTGAAAGCTTCTTGCACCTAATGTGGTTTCGCATTCCTTCTATAGCGTCGGAAGCATTGCCGGCTTTTAAAGCGATCACCTAGTTTTTATCGGCTTACCTTCGACCAAGCGACGTTTTCGTGCGATTACGTCACGCTGTGTGACCTTATAGCGACGTCATGAATGATGTAACGAATTTTCCCTATCCGTGCATGTCGTGATTACGTCACCACGGGATCATCTTGTTTTTCACCATCGCTGTTGACACAGCTGGTTAATTTTCGTGTTCCATGGGGCATTGAAAGTCTAAGCCTTTATAATAGGTCAGGATTGCTGGCCGGAGACGTGTTGCATGAAAAAAAAAAGAACTCTGTGTTCTAACTTTTAATCCTGCTGTCAGGTGATGTGCGAGAGTTGGCGTGTGTATATACTGTACGAGTATGTTGTGGGGCTGAAAACGTTTGCGGCCTGTGACAACCAATTCGCGTGTGATTGCTGATGCGCAGGCCACAACGAGCCGAAATTCGAGCCGAAGGAGCTGTATGCGGTGACGCTGCGCGTGATGCAGGGCTTCTACCTGGTTCGCCTGGAGATCCACAAGCGTGCTAAGGCACACCTGAAAATGGACCGCGGAGCCAACGGGGAAGAGCAGAACAGGTACTTTTCTGTGCCAAACAATTTATGTTGAGTCCTGCGTATGGTGGTCGATGTATCTTGGAATAGTTTTTACGGAGCTGCTTTAGGTCCTGAAGGTGTGGCGTTGCTATAGTGTGGCAATGTTACAGAGGAATAAAAGGCAGCGGACACCACTAGTTTGAAAAAGAAAAAAAAATTCGCACTTGTTCCACACTATCACCGGGCTTTTGTTGCATCATTGTCATGCTCGCAGCTCTAATCGATGATAACTGTGCGCTGAAGTTTTACCTTTTCACACTGTAACAGAAGCAGAGCAAAAAAAAAAAAAAAAGGGGTGCGTACAAGTAACGTGACCCCGTAGCGCTAAAGCACTGTCAGCCACGTGGGCTTGATGGCACTATTCATTTTCGTGTTATACCGATTCCTATAAACAGGGGTCAGCCCCATTTATTTTTATCCTTATTACTTTTTTTCCGCGAAATATTGGACAGTTGAAAAGTTTAGTCAGGATCCTGACTGAACTTTCCCACTGTCACTGTCAGTATCCAACTGTCAGGATCCTGACTAAACTTTCCAACTGTCCAATATTTCACGGAAAACAGTAATAAGGAGAAAAATAAATGTGGCTGATCCCTGTTTATAGGAATTGGTATAACACGGAAGTGAATAGTGCCATCACAGATGTAGTTGAGCGTTTATTGTGTATCGATTACCCACAATGGCGAAAGAATTGATTCCTTGATATGTGGGGTTTAACGTCCCAACACCACCATATGATTATAAGAGACGCCATATAGTGGAAGGCTGTGGGAATTTCGGCCACGTGGGGTTCTTTAAGGTGAACGCGAGTCCCTAGCACACGGGTCATACTCGTGGATTTATTTATGTATACGTATACAGCCGTGTCCACATCTGTGTAGAGAGCGCGAATAGCTGACTTTGCTTTACGGAGCGACACCTTACGGCGGTTGTGGGGTTGTGACGTGATGTGCCGGGAAGCTTGCGCGACCTAACATGCATGCAGAGCTCGTAGCTTTTAACCAGAAATCGGGTTGGTAGGCGCCTTTGTCTCGCTGTCTATAAGCTTGACACATCACCCGAGGTTGTCACTTTTTGATTTGACCGCGTATCTCGGAACAGTCACGAAGCGTGGGTCACTTGTTCCGATTGAGTAGCGCGCGTGTTACCATCCCAAACGCGTATTCTTTGATATCCAAGGCACAGCACTCGCCCCTGAGACGCTTCGACATTGCCACACGTGCATTGCACGTCTTCATGTCTACCAGGCCGCGCATGCTACCGGGGCTAACCACGTCAGACTCCACATTCGCCCTATATAAGCTGTCGCTCCGCAGAGCAAGGACATAAAGCCCCTGAAGCAAGGCCAGCTGCGGCACGCTCCACACAAACGCGGACGGAGCTGCACGGATGAACGTGCTATTACGATGCCCTCACAGAAATGAGTACACCGTCTCTCTCTCTCTTTGTGCCCCATAGGATGTTCCGTGCCTTCAAGGCTGACCGGATGTTGATCGCCTCCTCTGTCATCGCCTGTGCCGTCAAGATCAAGTTTCCGCGGAGATACAGAGAGGTGAAACGGGACGCGTTCAACATTTCTACAACCGTGGGCGACCGGTATAGAGTCGGCGTCGAGTGAAACGCGGACAGTGGAGCGCGTGGGCTAAGCTTTAGCGATGACACAGTGCATGCCGTGCAGTCCTCACAATTTGAAGGCGCGCCCCTGCGGTTCGGCCGCACTGCTCGATCCCCACATATAGTGTGCTAAGTTTTCGTTTGTGTTCTGCTTGCGATATTTGAAAAGAAAAGGGAATGGAGGATATGAAAGACAATAAAATTGATAGCAGAGTCAGGTGTGCCCATGCCAGCCACCATTATGATGATATCAGAACTAGAACACCGTCGAAAATATTACACTGTTAGGTTATCGCACATGCAGAGCCGTGCAAATCTCAGTGGTGATGGCTGGATGGCATGCACTATACTGTCGCTAATTTTATTGGGCCACGCGCTCTCTGTTTGCGTTTCATTTAAAGTTGATAGTATATCACAGTGTTTAATGTTGTTATGTTTGTGGCGGAGTACACGGAAAGAAAGATGGCTTTACCACAGCCGCATCGTCAGCACAGCCGTAACTCGCCGATGCTTCCGTGAACTTAAGCAAGCTTAGCAGTTGTTAGTCGGCGCAGGTCTTAGTTTTAGCGTGTCCATAAAGTTGACGAGAAAGGGGGGTGAAGGGAGGGATGACTGTCGCCGTAGCTCAATGGTAGTATCGGATGCATTATTCGAAGGTCGCAGGTTCAGATCTTGCCGGTGGCAAGTTATCTTTTCGTGCACTTTTATTTCTTCACATTTAAATTACAATTACTTCTAATAAAATCCTCTTTACTTTCCCTGGCATTACTTTCTAATATAGTTATCAATAATACTCTGGTTAACAAAGAAAAAAATGAGCCGTTAAGATTACACATTCGTTTGTTCGTCTGAGACTTGTCGCACTTCTCTTTTAACTTCGATAAGACCCTGCTCGCTTATCTATCTTCTTCCTTTTTGCGCTGTCTGCAGTTCCTCGGCCTCCTTCAAGACGCCACGCGGCTGTCGGGAAAAGAGGTCCACCAGTTCAGCTCCCTCATCATGACTGTTCTCTTCAAGGAAGATCCGCTTGCGCAATGAACATCAGTTCATCCGACAAACAAACAGTCAAACCTTATAGTCGTCGAACTAGTCGTTCTCTTTCTAGTCATTTTTGATGCTAAGTTGCCCTGCTTTAAGTCGTATGTACCATTGCAAGTTTGCTATAGGTTCCCACAAACGTTGGGACGGTGCGAAATTCAACGGGCATTGTAAAGAAGAAAATAAATTACTATTTTTGTTGGTGTCGACCTTGTCACGTGTAGCTTCTTGTTTTAGTGCGGTATTCGGCTCGCAGTAAAGCACCATGTCGCAGTACTATGGCACACAGTAATTAGGCTAGACATATATTGTAACAATACTGATTGTTGGCCTAGTTGGTACTTGTTTAATGACATGTTTTGGCCGCAAAGAACACACACACAAGTGCTTGTCGTTGAGGGCTTGACCTTTACAAGTGCTTGTCTTTTACTTTATGTGTTTGTTATTGGCGGCCAAAGCATGCCATTAATGAAGCTAGGACTGTAACGTCACGTGAGTGATAACAATGAATGATATGCAGGTTTTATCGTTAATCAGTTACAAACGCCAATAATGTTACGATTTCATCTATCATATCTAAGCACTATATATTTACAGCAGCACTGATTATGCTGCGTTGCGTCGTCGCATTCGCCATGTTGTACGAGCACGTTTAGAAGCTACGTCGGTGAAGTGACGTCGAATGTAGCTTTTAAATAAGTTTGCTTGATATTGTGGTGCAATTAGAGCAGCTAACACACCTATATTCATAAAAATCGTTGCTACGCATCAGGAAGCGAAAGGATTCTAGCTTTTTGTAGTATATAAGAGTGAGCTTATAGTTTGAAGTAAATTCGCCCACAACCTAATAACGACGAAATTGAAAAAAGGAAAAAAAAAGCGCCTCTATTCAGAATGCTATGTTCTTGCATGTCCACAATGCAAACGCAATCGATTATATTAAAATGGCTTGAAACGTTTAAAAAATGAAAGCAAAAAAGTTGGGTGACTCTAAAGAGATACTGAACGAAAATTGGAAAAAAAAACTTATGAAACTTGGAAATTCGAATCGGAAGATGCCACTGTTTCGATAAACAGAGTTCATTTCCCGTATTTTTGAACAGTCGGTTGTATTTTTGATGGATTGTCAGTGCGCGGCAGCGGCTCGCGAGCGTGAGCCGTGACGTCAGAATCGCCGAGGCACATGCAGGATGCACGTGTCCTTTCTTCCTTTTCTCCGCCTCTACGTATTCCGCTATACTACATATAGCTGATTATACGGTGAAGGGGCATGCCAATCTAACCGCAACACGGTGACGGGACACGTACGGTTAGGCCGGCGCACGTGCGTCATAACTGCGGCCACATGACTCCAGTGCAGTTGATGAAGTGACGTGACCCCTCGCTGTATTCGGTTTGAAAGTGAAAGCTTGGTGCACTTACGTAATCGCAATTGTCATTTTGTTCTAACTCAATCTGCAACTGCGTGTTATAAGTGACGTCATGAGAAGAGAGCCTGTACAGAAAGTGGTTGCGAACGTGGGAAGCTCAATATTCTTTTTTTTATTTGGAAGATTACCCGCAGCGCCATATTAGGGATTATTGTGAAGGGCACAGTGCCTCATAGAATGAATCCGCAGTCTTGCGGCCAACTACATCAGCTGGTAACGTATTCCATTCGACAAAGGCTTGCGAAACAAAAAAAAAGAATGCTTCAGAAGATCCGTTCTGGGGCTGTATGACCGTATACTTTAAATTTGTGGTCATGACGAGAGGAATGATAATGCGCTGGTTTTAAATAATCTGAAGGATTAATGCCTCTTTTCTTGTAATAGATTGAATGAAATAGTTACAATCTTACATTACGTCTTCGATCTTGTGAGTATTGCCAATTAAGTTCTCTTTTCATACATTGAGAGCTCTTAGTTCGGTCATATTTTCACAGAACAAGTCTTGCTGCTATTGACTGAACGCTGTTATGCCAGCGAGTCCTCGTCAAACGTCCGTGCCTCTGAAAAAGGCAATCTGGGTCAAGGCCAGCCCGCAGTCCGCCTGACGCGAACATCTCAACGGCGTGAACACGCGCGGCGCCTCTCTGGCCCACGTGCATTGAGTCAGCGGCGCACGTGACAGCGAGCCGGCGTCCTCGTGTCTGGTGGTCTGACGCATGGCGCGGCGACCCCATTGGAGGAATCTGCCCTGACGACCAGCGGCGCTTCTGATTGGACATTTTGGTTGGACCCGGTGTAAATAAAAGAAGCCCTGCGGCGCGTCGCGATCGGCGGTTCTATGAGAGAGGAGTCCCCATGTCGGAGAGCCGACATGTGTGTGAGTCGGCGGTCTTAGGCGAAAAGTTGACCTATGTATTAGAGAGGAGAGCTCGGCTCTTCGAGTCTCTGTCGGCCCCAGTGCCGAAATTGTAACGCCTCTGTATATATGCTGTACATAAACCTTGTTTAACTCACCGTCGTCTCGTCCGCTCGTCTTATCAGCTCTGCGCAGAAGCAGTCGCGAGCTGATAAACATACGCTACCAAACGGCTGGTGACCTTCCCGGCGGAGTTGGAAGCAGTGGCGCCTTCGGGACCGTGTCGGCGTCGCCGTCTTTCGCAACAGTGGTGGCTTCGGCGGGATCGGTCCGTCGTTCGCAACAGTGGTTGGCAGCTGCGGGATCGGCCGGCGTCAGCGACATCGATGCGGTGAGTGCCTGATGTTTTCCCCTCAGTTCACCAAACTACTCTAGCTCAGGTTGTAGTAGTTTAGAGAAGGGCTGTGTGAAGCATTAGAGTGAGCTTTGATCGTTTCAAGCAAAGTCGAAGTGCTTTGAAACCAAAGTAAATGCGGAGGGGGTAAACACGGGAGAGTGAAAAGTTGCTTGCGCGTCTTGCTAGTTGACTTATAGTGGGTACGGCAAGTAAATTGTTAACAGGGGCAAACAGCAAGAGGCTAGTGTGAACGATGGAGAACCTTAAAGTGAAGGAACTCATCGAAATTTGTGAGGAACTCGGCATTACTTTGGGCCGTGCGAAACGAAAGCAAGCGATCCTTGAGATCATGAAGGATGAGGGAGTGTCGGCTGAGGAAGTCGATGAGGCCTGGGTGGATATTAAAGCACGCCGCGAGGAGGCTGAAAGGCGAGAAGCTCGCGAACGTGAAGAAGTTGAAAGGCGCGAACGTCGCGAGCGCGAGGAGGCCGAGAGACAGGAGCGCCTTGAGTTGAAACGAATAGAATTGGCAATCCTAGTGTTCGCAGGCGCCTAGCGTAGCTTCTCCGACGATTCAGGTCAGCGGTTTTAGAATTCGGTACCAACTGCCACCGTTTGTAGTAGGCGAGGACATGGCGAAGTATCTCGTCAAGTTTGAACACGTCTGTGAGCGAAACGCTTTGGAGCGGTCTCTTTGGGCGCAGAACCTGTTAGCTCTTCTTCCCGGCGAAGTGTCCGACGCGATAACTTGCTTGTCGAGGGAAGCGTTTGAGAGCTATGACGAGGTTAAGGAAGTGCTCTTGAGACGTTATAAGTTGTCACCCGAGGCTTTCAGGCAAAGGTTCCGGTATGCTGAAAAAGGGAATGAGTCACACGTTGACTTCGCGTTTCGTCTTAAGGCCGATTTAATTGAATGGCTCAAGGGCGAAGGTGTTTATGACGACCGCGATAAAGTGGTGGAATGCGTTGCATTGGAGCAATTCTACCGCTGCATCGAGGATAATGTCAGACTTTGGCTGCAGGACAGACTTGGTGAAGTACAGCTAAACAAGGCAGCAGAGTTAGCTGAGGAGTATTATACTCGCCGAAAGTTGCACAGCAGGGCAGTGCGCGTTGAAAAGGATGAAAGGAAAGAGGGCTTTTCAAAGAAACCTGATCAACGGAGACCCGATCCGCACCGTAATTTCAAGAAGGACCCGTTTCTTACGAAGGACAGTGTAGGGGAAGGGCAAACAGAAGCGGAGAAATCGAGTGAGGTTTCTACCACACAGGCATTTGAATCGGAAAACAAACGGAAGCCGCTAATCTGCTACAACTGCAAAAAGGAAGGGCACATCGCGAGAAACTGTCAGGAAAAGTTTGCTTTCGCAACGATCCGAGAATCAGAAAAAAACATTCGGTTGTTGGAGCCGTATCTCCAAGAAATTAGGGTGAATGAGAAAACGTGCCGAGCACTTAGAGACTCAGCGGCAACCATGGACGTTGTCCATCCTTCATTGGTGTCTCCGGATGACTTCACAGGAGAATGCGCGTGGATCAGGCAGGTCGCCGAGGAGCAGAGTGTTCACTTACCAATCGCCACGGTTGTCATTAAAGGCCCGTTCGGTGAGCTTCGCACCGAAGCGGCTGTGTCTGCCGCGCTAAATGATCGTTTTCCTTATCTTTTCTCCAACAACTCAGAGCAGCTTCTCAAAGAGCAGGGCAAATCGTTCTTCCCCAACTTAGCGTGCATGGCTCTCACGCGATCGCAAGCGCGGAAGCTATCGCGGCAGCTTGATCTGGTTCCATGCGGTGAACTCTCAAGTGACCTTGTCGGCGGGTCGACGGAACCCCAGAAAGGAAAGTTTCCGCATGAGTCATGTGAGCAGTCACGCGAGCGGCCCGTCGCCGAACCGACCGGCGCGGTTTCCGTAGAAAGGGGAGACGACATGGCGCCATTGAGTCAGAGCGAGGGGGTTGCAACGCTCTCGCCTGTAGCGGAAAGTTTGAGCGAGCTGCCGAGAGTTGATCGAGAGACGCTCATTCGAGAGCAGCGTGAGGATCTCTCGATTGAAGCGCTAGTGGAAAGCCAAATTGAAGCGCTAGTGGAAAGCCAGAAAAACGCGGCACAAGTGCTGTCGAAGGAGCACTACGAGAAATCGGGGAAGAAGCGCGCTTTTGAAGTTGATAATCAGGTAATGCTGCTGCAGCCGTCCAAAAGGAACAAGCTTGAGGTTGATTGGGAAGGGCCCGCCACAGTATTATCGAAGCCTTGCGATTCAAATTATGAAGTGAAATTAGGAAGGCGGCCGGACAAAATTTACAACTTGATGAAACCATACGTTCAACATCAAGCGGTCGTAAATCTGTTGTTGAATGCTTCAGAGGGAGAGGAAGCAGAAAATTTGAGTTCTAGTGAGGTAATCGAAGGGGGATCGAAAGTAATCCGGGAGCAGATAAACCTAGAGCCTAGCTTAAGTGAAGGAGGACCTGAGAAAGAGGACCTGAGAAAGATTGGTTCCGAGTTTGAAGACGTGTTTTCGGACCGCCCCGGAAACATGAGGGTGATCGAACACGATATCGAGCTAAGCGGTGAGGAGTCAATCCGTAGCAAGCCGTATCGTTGTTCCCCTGTGCAACGTCGAAAGTGTGAGCCGCTCTTGGTGCCGCATAGGTATCGTCGCCTAAAAGTGGCCGGTTACTGAAGTGGAGCATGTTGCTCCACAGCGCAACTTTGACGTTCGCTAAAGAAAAAAAAAGGAAAGGTAAACGCTAATGCAGGTGCATTGAGCAGTGCGTTCCAGCTAGTAACTTCTCAACCATTCGGTTTCTGGCTGGCGATTCGGGGCAAAATTTTTACCTCATCACGACCTGGGCTGAGCGCTCTCGTTCAGAGTGATCTCAAGGGGCCAACTTTATGTGGTATTTTAATCCGTTACGTTGTTGTACGTGGAAAAAAAAATGAGTTGTCATTTTAAGGGTCTTTTGTCCCACATATGCCTCTTGATGTAGAGGGAACAAAATTCCGATAAACACGTAGATAGGTATATGTTGTACTATACTTTGTCTGGTGTTCTGTCGGGTGACCGAGGGCACTTGCTTGTGTCGTGTGTTGTCTGTTGTCGAACCGTTCTTAGCAAGTTGCAGAACCATCGACAAGTGCTGAAACCGAAGATGGTCAGAAGAGACGAGCGAAGTTGGCCAGCAAGTTGTGGCGACAAGCCAGTGGAGCTGGGATCCGTCGTCAAAAATGGGACGTGTTCCCGGAACAGTCTGGAGCTGTATTCTCCCCATGGCCCTGGAGGCGAACCTGGAGGGACCTGGCGAACGAGCGCACCTGACATCCGAGCCCCGTGGAAGCAGCTCGTCTTTCCGGTGCATTATCTGGCGGCGGGGGTGCTGTTATGCCAGCGAGTCCTCGTCAAACGTCCGTGCCTCTGAAAAAGGCAATCTGGGTCAAGGCCAGCCCGCAGTCCGCCTGACGCGAACATCTCAACGGCGTGAACACGCGCGGCGCCTCTCTGGCCCACGTGCATTGAGTCAGCGGCGCACGTGACAGCGAGCCGGCGTCCTCGTGTCTGGTGGTCTGACGCATGGCGCGGCGACCCCATTGGAGGAATCTGCCCTGACGACCAGCGGCGCTTCTGATTGGACATTTTGGTTGGACCCGGTGTAAATAAAAGAAGCCCTGCGGCGCGTCGCGATCGGCGGTTCTATGAGAGAGGAGTCCCCATGTCGGAGAGCCGACATGTGTGTGAGTCGGCGGTCTTAGGCGAAAAGTTGACCTATGTATTAGAGAGGAGAGCTCGGCTCTTCGAGTCTCTGTCGGCCCCAGTGCCGAAATTGTAACGCCTCTGTATATATGCTGTACATAAACCTTGTTTAACTCACCGTCGTCTCGTCCGCTCGTCTTATCAGCTCTGCGCAGAAGCAGTCGCGAGCTGATAAACATACGCTACCAAACGGCTGGTGACCTTCCCGGCGGAGTTGGAAGCAGTGGCGCCTTCGGGACCGTGTCGGCGTCGCCGTCTTTCGCAACAGTGGTGGCTTCGGCGGGATCGGTCCGTCGTTCGCAACAACGCGCTCTAGTGCATGAATGTGTACTTTGTGAAACGGATCCCACACAAAATAGGCGTATTCCAGTATTGGTCTCACACAGGCGGCCTGTTTAATCTGCTTGGTTACATCTTTACAGAATTACATGTATTACATGTTTACAGGTTACAGAATAGTGTTGCGTTTCGCGATCATGACTTCGAGCGCTTGAGTTCAGGTTGCGCGATTGAAATCCACCTCGCATTTTTTTCCCCTAGCCATTTACCAAGCGTTACCTAAGGACGTCGAAATCACGAAAACATAAAGGGACACATAGCATTGATTGCGGCATGGTCACGAATGCAAAAAGAAAAGGTATAGCCTGTGTAATTAGTAATTTGCGTACACCGTACATTTTTCTCTTCGATCAGGGAACCTAGCATATCGATGAAACAGAAGGGAGCAGCTACATAAGCACTAATGGCATTTTTTTACGAGCCATTCGATGAGGGGGGCATAACTGTTCTGTGTCGCTGGTCAGCATATCTGCTGCCGCGGTTTTGTACGAACGACGATTATACAGTGGTCATTAACGTGGTCCCGTAATTACAACAGGGCTTTATCTCAGGCTTTATAGTTGTTGAATGTGCACGCTGCACTGGAATGAGCTGCTATTGAGCAGATACGAAAGCCGTGCGCTGCGTTGGGAAAAAGAGAAAGAAATTCAATAAGGACTGCAGAACTGCGTTTCGTATGACTTTAGTCGCACTACGGATGCTATCACTGTCTGTTTTACCGGAGAAATCTGGAACAATATTCTCTTTTATTCATTTAAAGGAAAACGAAATTATGTACTATATATGCATGCGATTATGTGTTGCGAAGATATACGCCCAGAAGGCCAGCGCCTTACTGACTGTATAGGCTATACATTCGTGCTCGCTTGCCGGACGTTATTGCACTAGTGCTTATGAATGAGTTTGATACAGAAAGAAAGAGTTAACAGGTAACAGTTCCTACGTAAACTTTGTTGAAGTATATTTTATTGATATTGGGATTAAATTACTCCTGTTAACGAGGGGGAAAAGGCAGCTGCACATATATTTGTCGCCGCGCAACTGTCAGCTTTTGTTTAATCTTTTGTGTGATATACAGTATGGGTATATATTTGCGTATTTCTACCTTGTCGCTCTGTGTTAATTCATTGTAGTCATTAGTACATTCCTCCCACTTCCACGTTTCTCTCCGCGCGATACCTCGCCAGAAATCTTTTTCGCAAGTTTGGATTGGGCCTTGCGAAGCAGCAGCAGCGACAGCGGAGCGGTATTGATGAGAACGACGTGCAGTATCGGTACGCACTTGCCGTCCGTACCTTGTAAATATACCTTTCTTAAAGCTTGTTCGTGAGTCCCGTGACAGTATACAGACTTTATCAAACTTCATAAATTGATTGATTGATTGATTGATTGATTTGTGGGGTTTAACGTCCCAAAACCACCATTTGATTATGAGAGACGCCGTAGTGGAGGGCTCCGGAAGTTTTGACCACCTGGGGTTCTTTAACGTGCAACCAAATCTGAGTGCACGGGCCTACAACATTTACGCCTCCATCGGAAATGCAGCCGACGCAGCCGGGAATCGAACCCGCGACCTGCGGGTCAGCAGCCGAGTACCTTAGCCACTAGACCACCGCAGCGGGGCGAAACTTCATAAATTAACAGGAAGGGCGTGTAAGACGATACGCTCCGTTAAAGGGAGTAAATAAATACAACGTTGATAGTGATGGACTTCGAAAGTACGACTCCACAATCGTAACTCATCCCCTGATGAAGGGAGGTCCCCTCCCGAAACTGTTGGGAAATAAATATGTAAGAAGAGCGTCTTATCTACTGGGCTCTACACATTTCTATATTGTTGGGCGACACATCAACAATTGCAGAACACCAATAAGCCCTAACCGTTTGTAGATCGTGGCGTCCTCGTGGTAGACACATCTGCTCGCGTATCGTCGATGATCGCCCAGTTTGCAGAGCAGCGCAGTCGAGAACGGTCGCACGCTGGCACTGCTGCGATTGGCGAGATCCGCTGATACGATGGCGACAGAGAGCTCAAACCTAGTTCAAAACTTGAAATCCCGGCTACGACGGAGACAGGAAAAGTGCGAAAACACGAAGTACGCGCAAGTATTCTGCCACTTGGATATCCCTTGGCATACGTCGTGTGCGATCAAGCAACATTACCTATGTTTCGTTCAGGTGCGTGGCACTTTGATTTCTTTATATTTTGGCCCACATTACGGAGGACAGCTATGTAAGTGCCACTAAGATTGTTAATTGTGGTAATAAAGGGACAACAAAAGAGACCATTCCGGAAACACGTCTTCGTATTTGAATCAAGACAGGGCAACAAATAACAAGCTAAACAACGTGTACAGTCGTCAGCAAGCTAAACTGTTTGCTGACGCCACGCTCCGCAGCTTGGCTTTGATTGACCTGACCTATCCCGAAATCGTACATCGGTGGGCTGGGATAATATGCCGGTGCGCACTGGTAGCATCTCGGCAATAAAACGCATAGCAACGCGGGGCTGGTGTCAATCAAACCATTTAACGAAATGCTGCGGACTGTTCGAGTTAAGCTTGCCGACGAACTTACACAGCCTGATGACATATACAATAACCTTATAAGCATGATACATTAGTAACCTGCATATATATACTAGTGACACTGAGCTTTTGCGGCAATGGACGTGTGAAGGAATTGAAACGTTTGCCGATATATATGTGTTGATTCACGTATAACCAATGCGCCCAAGAATGATGAGTTTTCACGCACGCTCCATTGGGAGAATGCAAACTTTATGATTTAAGTCGCTGTTGTTTTAATGATTGACAGCGAAGCCCCGCAAGTCATGAGGCTTCTTCCGGTACCAGCGCGATCATAAACAGTGATCAGTTCAGACGGGAAATTTTAAGCTACGCTGAAATGCAATTTCAGTCCTCTTTTTTTTTTCAACTTGATGAAATATCAGGACTACGTCAGATGTACAGTGTCTATTTTTAGAAAAAGGAACACGTGAACACGTGACCCGAGCGCTCTGGCGGCTGCTTGTAGTGCGTTCAAGCGGGAGCGATATAGCAACCACAGCATCTATTCCCGTAATACAGTGGCGAGCAAAACAACCAGTCATTTAGGTGATATAGAACTAGCGGCAAGATAGCAACAACCTCCCCTTCAAGGCAATTGCGTGAGAGGCCGGGCGTAATCGCCTTGAAGGGGAGTGGGGCTGCAATCTTGCCGCCAGTTCCATTATCCTTATCCCCAAATGACTGGTTGTTTTGGTCGCCCCTAGATGACGGGAATAGAGCCTGTGGTTGCTATCGCTCTCGCTTGAACGCGCTACAAGCAGCCCCCGTAGCACTAGGGCCATGCGTTCGCGTGTTCCCTTTCATAAAAATTGACACTGTACGTTATCGGTGGAACTGAAGTGCGAGATCGAGCCAAGAAGACCCGCCCCAGAGATGGCGCCACGTGTACGTCAAGTTCTGAAGCAAGCGTCGGACAGTGGAGCAGACAGGTGTGTCGCGCAAGGAGTGGTCGTGCTGTTACGAAGCAAGACGCGTACAGCTAATCTTCCGGTGAGGTGAGTGGTTTCCTTCTTCAAAGACAGTGACTTATGTGTGTTACCCGCCGATAAGGAAGGCGGTTTCATGGTTCTGCCTATATACTGGCATGTTTTATGCAAAGGCCTTGGATGCCCTTGACTCGAGCTTTGAAGAATGTATTGGTTTGAGCTTGTGTCCGTCTAGTCTCAAGTGTTTGTCTTTTAAGCAATGTGCAGTAAGGTAATAATGAAACATCTTTGCATCAATTGCTGCTTGGTCATCCCCACAGCTGGAGCTTCCTTCATATATGTCAGCGCATTGCTTTCGTTTTTCTCACTTTTCGGTGCACCCTTCTATCAGCTAATGATTTCAAATTTACTCACTCTGACCGTTTGACATTCGTTAACTGCAACGAAAAGGAAAGACTTCAAAACACTAACGCAAAAATGATCAAACATACTTGGTAACTGGCCGGTAAAAACAGTTTTTCTTCGAGCCAGCGCACGTACTTTCATTTTCTTTTGAAGCTTTTGCATCGCGAAGACAAAGCGAAATCGATATCTCCCACTTCTTCCCGAGTTTATTTTCGTATTCTATCGTGTATCGGGTACGGTTCATCAGATTACCTACTTTAGAGGGACTTACAGCCCACGCAAGAGAAGAGAGCAATTATATTCCAAACCAAAGTTTAACTGCACCGTGATCACAATGGCTCAGAGAAAGCAATGTCCTCTAACGAGCTCGCTCTTTGTAAGATTCTTGAAGTGTTAACAAAAGATGGTGAAATATGGCCGAGCTCGAAATCTCGAATCATTGTGAAAGTATAAGGTCGCCTGGGCAGTTTTATGGCGATGCTTATTTTCTAATCGCCATTGGCTAGTGTCCGTGGCTCTTAGTTGGCGGTATGTGTCGCCTTGCGCAATGATGGTGAACAATCAATGCGTGGAGTTTGAGCGAGGGTCATCATAGTCAGCTTCAGTTATCACTGATTAGCGATACCGCTGACAATTGATTATCTGCCGAAACTTGACTTCAATAATGTACCGCGAAAATACATCTCAGAAAGGTTGCGGGAAGGAAAAAAAAACACTGCCAGTCAGTTTGTTAGGTGTCCAACCTCCAACGGGAGCCATATTGTCAGCGTTCTATTTTAATACCGCATCCATACGCTGAGCTACGTCTTTCATAAAACAGAAACAAAGCAGAGCGCTCCGAGCTGTCATGAAATCAATATTTGTTAGCTATTACTGACGCTGTTGCTATATAAGGTAGTCATACGTCTTTCATAAAACAGAAACAAAGCAGAACGCTCCGAGCTTTCATGAAATCAATATTTGTTGTTAGCTATTACTGACGCTGTTGCTATATAAGGTAGTCATCTACTATTAGGTGCAGTTGATGTCAGAAAGCAACATATGTGAAAAGATGTTAGCTACCGATAGTACATACGTATATGACAGCCTTTCTTTCCGTTTAAGGGAATATTTGTTCTGTGTTCGGGTAGTAGGTTGACACACACACACACACACACATTCACACGTGCCGCTAATTACGTGAGGCACGGGCGCGCAGTGACGCACGCAAACACTCAATGAAACACACATCCACTCACACGAACGCATGCGGGCGTGTGTCTGCGTGTGGAGAGCTAATATTTACGTGCGTAGGAATGGATATGATGGTGGATTCGGTAACAATGTAACCCTGTGTTTTGGTAATTGTACGGATATGTAATGAAAACTTTAACGCCAATACATAAACGTCAATTACATTCGGCAATGCTATGTAGCGAGCACCAGTACAACGCCAATAAAAACTAACCAACGTCCAGAAGCAGTCTTTTTTATTTATATTACTTTTGTGCGATGGCGAATGAACGCGGGAAGTACACATCCCCGTCCAGTCATTTCTCAGGGGAAAAAAAGCTGGACTAAACATGTGAAACGTGATCATGCAGCAAAAGACTGCGCATAGTCAGGAGGGGAGATGGGCTGGTATCTTTGCGACAGGAAACTACCCAGCCGGATGTGGCTGCAGGAAAGGAAATTGCGTACCCGAGATTACAAGAAAGAAAGGAGGAAAGGCAAAAGGGCATGCACTTCCGGCTCCGATGCCTGCATCGTAGTGTACAGACCACTAGCTTCCGTAAGCGACAGAGAAATTCTGCCCTGAACATCTCAGTCGGTTCATGAATTCTTTAATGCCATTTCTTGTAGGCTCCCGAGTGCCCAGACTTGGCCAACTAAATAAAGCGCGAGAGATGCGATGCTAAGAAAGTATTCGAGCTGCGTAGGTGGGCTAGTCGCAGAAAAAGGCAAGTTGGAGCGTTGCGAAAATGGAAATTGGTAATTGTATTTGTGGCACTGTGGCAATATCCCATGGTGAGAGAGAGAGAGAGAAAAAAAAAAGACAGGAAAGGTAGGCTGGGTATCTTATGGTGAAATACTTAGTCGGGATTGGGGTTTGTTGGAATGCGCGACTGGAATATGAATGGTACTCATAACGAGCACAAGGCTGGCAGTGTTTTTTTAATTAATAAAAAAGACAAGAGAGAGTGGGATGAAAGGGGTGTTCTGATTTTATACGGGGGTTGCCCAAAACTAACCGGAACAACCTTGCGCTGGGCGGGGAGAACGATGTACGCAATTCTGTCGCCAACGGAGCGTCGCTAATCCTTTCGAGTAAAATTCACGCGGTAGTTTGTCTCAGAAAGTTTTTTTGTAAGTCCCGCCACGCTCGTAGTTTTCTCTTTTTCTACTGATGGCCAGTTGAATTTTGAATAACACGTGTCTTTGCAAATTGGTTTCGTGCTCCTGCAAAATGAACTGTCAACTATTGCAATATTGAACACTGTTTATAGCGCCGCTGCGATGAGACAAACTTGAGGGCATAAGTGGCTTTTATTTTTTAGAAATGATGATGTCATCAATCTCATCATTGTCTTCATTATTATGTTCATTTTTATTGTCCAGCCTCTCCCATGTTGGTCCAATCAGCCCGGATTTGTGCTCGCTGCTGCTACGTTGTTCCCGCAAACTTTATCTTGTATGTCCACTTAACTTCAAGCTTTCCCCTGGCGCACTTGCTTTCCTAGAATTCGCTCTGTTACTCTTAACGACCGGTGGTTATATTACTTACGCACTACATGCCCATACCCTTTTGTTATCTTTTCAACAAAGATGTTTGAGCGCTCACGCTCACGTAAATCGCCTCTTCCATGCTTTGTCGATGCCGCCCGGAATGACGTTTCTGCTCACATTGCACCAGTATCCGTAGATATACACTGCGGATCATATTGTCACGAGGCAGTGGGCGTGGCTCCGCCGTCGTAGGCGAATTGATGAAGAAGAATCGGATTCGGCGCGCGAGATCCTAGCAGCCCTGAGGTGTCACACCTACCTGTAAATATTGCATGTACGCTCGTTTCTCTCTTCCGTGTATTTGTAATCCCCGTAACAATATTTTATCCTCAGCATCGATTTGAACCACTTCTTACAAAGCAGGGCAGATGTCCATTGCACTAGCGCTCCTTTATCCACAGAGGAATGATATTTATACAGACTCTAAATCCGCTGCTAGGGTTTTCGCTTCTGGTTCCGTGTGCAAGGAAGTATTTAGAACTCTCGCTCACAAGAAGCTCACTCACCACACTATTAATTGGTTCCCTGCTCATCTTGTCTTGAAGGTCGGGGGCCTTCCCAATGTCAACGAGCTAGCCCAGTCGAAGGCGCGAGGCTTCACTTATACCGCGCCGGGACTTGCGTGGCTCAGACAGAGGAGTAAGCCATCACCGTTCATTTTAGGGACATTTTGACTACCTTCAATGAGGTCAGAGAGCACTACAATTGAGGCCGTAGGTCCTTTCCGCTGCCACACGAAATGTTGTCTAGGACAGAGGCAATCTCCCTTCGCGTGCTTCAGATGGGAACATATAGCCCAGCCTCGTAACCTATAGCTATTACTCCGACATTCCAAAACTTTGTCCGGACTGCCACGATCGCAGCGATTTTAGCCGCATGCTCTGGAGGTGCCCCTCGTTACAAGGAAAATAACAAGAACTTTCCAAAAACACCTGTCACGACATGTACAACAGATGAAGGCGGTCCAGTAAGCTCAGGATGCGGTGGTGAGGCAAGGCCTTCTCTTCCCTACGTGGGAGCGGCCCACAATCCTACCCCTATAAAACGGGGGTGGAATCCTTCAGAACCCCAATAAAGTTTTTCATCTATTCATTCATCTATCCATCCATCCAATCAAGATGTTCTTAACACCCGTTTGTTTCCTAACTTACACTTCTCTCATCTTGTTCTTAAAGAATACACCTATCGAATTCCTCTGAAGGAATAACTGCGTCCTCACAAATTTAACCCAAATTGTCTTTATTAGCCCCAAGGGAAAATGCCGATTCGTGACATACCTCGCTATAGGTGTACGGCAACTTTACGAATGAAAAAAAATAAATAATTGTGTGCTTGTTGACCGATGACCGATTGAAGAGTTGGAGAGGTCATCTGGTGTAGCTTGAAGATCGATTCAGCGTAATTTAAAAGAAGATTTGGGATTGAGGAGGAAGTTGCAAAAAAAAATCTGTTTCAAATTTAGACAAGCGCACAAAGAGACAGTCAAGTGCAAACAGGCCGTGCTTAAAAAAAAAAAAAACAGCTCGGAGGCTCCAGGTTATCTCTCGAAGTTTGTTACTCGTGACCAGTCATTGTGTTTTTCTTATCACCCCGGAACAAAGCTTTACATCCGCACGCAGTTCACTTAAAGCGGTAATGACAAAAATTACCGAGTGCGGGAAATTGATTTGAGATACAAAATTTCATTGAGACCATACGATAGATTTCTTGGAGAATTCATTGGATGCATAGAACTCGAAAGTGCTGCAGGTTGTTCGCCTAGCAGGATAACTGCGTACTATGGTAGATCCTCTATGGCCTCCGAAATGGCGGGCACGCAAACCCGCCGTGCGCCCGCCATCTTGGAGGCCATGGCTCCACCCAATGCAGCGCCAGTCCACTTACTTTTGGTTACTACCTTGAACACCTTAACTATTTTCGCTGCTCGACACGTCAGCCTGATATATTATACTGTTCCTAAAACCAACAGTGTTAGGCGATCACTTGATGGTGTGTAACGGGCACATGTACCCAGATCGTCTTCCTGCGTCTTCGAATCGCTTCGTTCATTGCTACAGTGCAGGATAGCAAAAAGAACGTGTGTCTGGTTGACCTCCCTGACTTTTCTTCCTTTCTCTTTCCTCCTCCTTGATAGCCACGCTCACGCATCCTGGCGTACCGCGAAGAAATGAAAGCCGCATGCCAGCGGTCAGGTGGTTCGGCTTCGCTACAGTAACTAAACAACCGCAGAGAAGACACCTGTACAGGCAGGGCACACGCAGTCGCTTCCGCTGCGGTTCAAGCATGGCTTACCACCATCCGCATTGACGCTGCGCTCGCACGCAATTCTGGCTGTGCGACCTTCAGCGCTCGTTGTATTCGTGAAACGGTAATAAGCTGCAGGGAAGTTGCTCGTTAACGCTGCTTTCTCGGAAAAAAGTAGTTGCGTCGCAAGCGAACGCTTGCGAACAGCCCATACAGGGTGAGCCCAATTAGTCGGGACAGCACTGTCGCAACTCGGCGAGCGTGCGGACGGAAAAGACCGCATAAAACTAATAAATACGGGCTTACTACCTAGAAGAGGCCCAACGTTGTGTACTGTGGCACTAGCTTTCGGTTCGCGCAGTAACCCTGATGAAGAAACCTGCACTGGAAGAAAACGGATGTCGCTCCCGCCAAGAGGCTCAGCTGTCATAAAAATGTTGAATGTTTTAATGTATTTACATATATTCCGGACATGAGACGATAACCAGATGCATCTCTCTCTAATGGCGCTAGATTACACAGCTGCCCTTCTGCATTATTCGTGATCTACAGCAGACACGTGCGAGGTGGCCGTGCTCCGTGCGTTTACGGGCATATCAAGGCGATAATGGGAATTTGTGTTTCCAAGTATGGAAAGACGACGGTATAGTTTAAAGTTTAAGAGCGTACTCTCAAATAAGTTTATATCGTAGATAGACATTTCTAATGACAGGTAGTGAAGGGGCACATGTCGTTGTCGGGCACGTGGGGTGTCATTTCAGTTGTCGATAAAAAATGAATAGATATAGTCAGAGTAAAACCTAGCCATTATGTAAATTTTCACGCAACTTCAGCGCTTATAACAGCGTATAACCCTGCGTTAGATGGCACAGCGAAACGAAATTTGTATTTCAAGAGCTCAACTGTCGAAGCTGATCATTAATTAATGCAGAGTGGGAATCAAAAACTACGATCATCACGAAACGGCACGCGTTCTCTTTGTTATATTTTTCCTTTTCGTCTTCTTCATCATCTTCTCTCCGACAATGAGCTCGTCAATTTGTCGGGCGTTGGAGGTAATAACTATGATGGGCTAGAGA
Source organism: Rhipicephalus microplus (assembly GCF_043290135.1). Lineage (NCBI taxonomy): Eukaryota > Metazoa > Arthropoda > Arachnida > Ixodida > Ixodidae > Rhipicephalus > Rhipicephalus microplus. The sequence goes on along the minus strand of NC_134702.1, from coordinate 35,682,469 downwards.
ACGAATACAAATAGAGAAATAAACAAAGAAAGAGAGAAAGAAAAGGAAGGGGAAAGACATGAAGATAGAGCGACACAAAAAGAGGAAATAAGCGAGAAAGAATGAAAGATAGATAAAATAGCCGGTAATATACAGAGAGGGATTAAGATGAGGAATAAAAAGAAAGTAAGGCAGAACAAAAGGAGAAGGAGGTGTAAATAGAGAAAGAAAGACCAAAATCAAAATATGAACAAAGGCAGAAAAGAGAAAATGAAAGAAGAGAAGAAAGGAAGAAAAAAAAACTCGAGAATAACCAAGATTGGCCACACACCTACAAAACTTCGCTCAGGTTTGGCACGACTAGTGTACAGATGTGTTTTTTTTTGTCGCTTGTCGCGATACACGCCGTCGAAGTGACGAAGAGTATCAGACACTTGTACAGTTAATTTGTTCCTGTTTTTTACATTGATTTATTTATATTCATTATTGTTTTATGTTCCTGACGTTGTTTTATAAAGGCGTCTATGGATACAATAAGGCAGTGTGATTATTTATTCATATTGCATGAGCAATCACAGGCTTCGAAAGCGGCGGAACGTTCGGCAATGCTAGCACAGTTCACACTCTCGAATTCGCGCACACTGTCATGGCGTCTTTTCACAACAAGAATGTGTCTGCCCATGTATTCATCACGGATTTCTGTATTCGTATGTCAAACTGTAACAACCCCTAAAAAACAACGTAATTAAAAAAGATATCTCTACTGAGCACTCTGAGAAAAAGGGAAGCCCACAGTTCTTTAGTGACTTACGTCATGGCAAACAAACATCAACCCGTATCGCCCTGCTATTGGGATCAGAAATTCAATAACGTGCACATTACCCGAATGTTTTTTTTTTGTTTTAGTAAAAACGAGAAAAATCAATAGCTATAGATTACTAGAGGTTGGCAGAACAATGTGGAACTCTATTTGACTAACTCATGAAATATACTTTGCCCTTACAGCTCACTCAGAATCACACTAGTCAAAGTTGTCCTAAACTGGACTCACTCGTACTTACTGAAATTTATCTCAATTGGACTCATTATATGACTCAGTATATGACTGGATTCCTAGAGAAGGCAAGTGGGTGAGGGGGAGACAGAAGGTTAGGCGGGCAGATGAGATTAAGAAGTTTGCGGATATAAATTGGCAGCAGCAAGCACAGGATAGAGTTGACTGGCGGAACAGAGGAGAGGCCTTTGCCCTACAGTGGCTGTAGTCATGATGATGATGATGATGATGATATGACTCAGATTCACCGAAATGTTACTTACCCAGACCCCCTCAGGCTAAGACTCGCTGCTCGATCTGAGTCTGGGTGAGTCTGAATGCGTTGACTTATGATTGAAAACTCAGTTCTGCATCATCGTGTGATCCATGTATTTATAGCAGGTAACTAGAATGTACTCGCGGAGGCGAAAATGCTGTAGAACCATGTGCTCAGATTTGGGTGCACGTTGAAGAACCCCAGGTGGTCGAAATTTCCGGAGTCCTCCACTACGGCATCTCTCATAATCATGTGGTGGTTTCGGGACGTTTAACCCCACATATCCATACTATGTATTAAAAAATGAAGTGGCCATATTGTGTGGTTAATGGCAATGAGATTGCTTGGCGAGAAAGTGGGCCAAGAAACCTTCCCGCGTCTGTCACTACGGTGAAATCTCCAAAGTTTAGGGACATGTGCTTAGGAACTGGTTTTTCCAAAGAAAATATATTAGACAGTCGGTTCGTGTTTGCTTGAGAAGAAACTTAAACACGTAACTACAGCATTCTAGAGTTTTTATGTAGCGTGCGTGTATAAATTTACCAGAAGTGAAAAAAAAAACACTGAAAAGTATGCGCTTCAGAACCAAATTCTAAGGGCATTCCTTTAAAACTTCGTATCTCCCTCCCACGACGTTTTAAGCTTCGCTGCTGTTATAAAACATCAACGTCGAACTGATTGAAGGATGTCTACAAATAGAGATAAGGTTGCTGATGGACATTTCCTTGCATGCTTTCACAAGTTAGAATAAGGTTAGAAGCTCTATTTGTTGTTTAAAAATTGGAGTGGGCTCTGATTGGCTCCTGCGACCGAGAGGCTGCCTTGAATTTGCTTATAAAAAGGTCTGAAACCCTTTATAGTGGCCTCTATTCGGCTATTGCAACAAGTTCCAAGACGCGCAGCCACAGAAATATATGTTTAGATCTCATTAGAATCGTAGTGCTTGGAGGAAATTCAGCCCATGCCATAGCCATCTTTTCAATACAAGTTTCCACTGCAATCTACCCTGGCTTGTTACGCATGTAATTACTCAATGGACGGTGGTTATAATAAGTGTGGTCTGCAGAATTAAGCAAATGCACTTTTCCATCGGACATTTACTGTCACAAAACGGGCAAAAATTAAGTTTTAAAAAGCCTAACAGACAGTCAAACTTCGAAATAATCCATCGTGGCTAGAAGTTTCTCATTAAAGTATAAAGTTTTACGTGTTAAAACCACGAAGCAGACCTAGTTCCGATACTAAAACCTTTCACGTTTTTAGACGTGCATTTAAATATAAGTACACGGTGTTTTTTGGACTCTGTCCCCATTTAAATTCGGATGTCACCGGATATTGAATGCGCGTCTTTTCCACCTAGTGGTGTGACATCTTAACTTGCTAAGCTAAACCAAGGCGAGGGTGCACGTTTAAAAACCCCAGGTGGTCGAAATTTCCGGAGCCTTTCACTACAGCGTCTCTCATAATCATATGGTGGTTTTGGGACGTTAAACCCCACATATCAGTCAATCAAACCTAGGCGAATCAAAGTTACATCTTGCACAATTTAAACTATGTATGTCGGTGGTCGTAGCGCACTGGCGGCGTACCGCAGAGGTTAACACTACACCAAGTGACCTATCACTCGCATCGCCCAGTGTCGCCCCTCATACAACGAGAAAAGAACAGCGATAATTTACTATAACTTGTGTGATTTTATGTAAAAAACCGCGTTGCGACTATATGACACGCCGTAATGCAGAGCTTCAGAAATTTTGATCACCTAGTGCTTTATAATGTGAACCTATATATAAATACACAGGTATCTATCGTTTCAACTCCGTCGGAGCGCGACCGCTGTGCCCGGGATGGGACGCGAGACCTTCGGTTCAGAAGCAGGACGCCGTAACTACTGTGCCATCATGGCGGCAAGAGTGATCATTAGGCGCGTATGGGCAGGGATCCCATACACATGGTTCGCCAGTGGAGCCAGCGTTTCATCGCAGCCTCGTTTGCTAAGACCACGCACGCAGACACCTGGATACGTTCTTGCTAACCACGCACGTATCTCACTAACGAGGATCTGCGAACTCTGCATCAAGAGCCCTTCTTCGCTGATGGACGAGCGTGTGTCTCATCTTTCGACGTTACCCCTACAAGCGGCGCTCGTGGCGCAATTCTACACGCTCCGCTTGGCACTAGTGTGGAACTACTAACGATGTTTGCCTAACGGCCCGGTTTTTCGGCGAATGAAGTGCGAGATGATGGTGTCTCTTCTATACCCGCGCAGTTCAGTTGGCAAAATCTGAGGTCGTTGCACGCTGAGCACTGATGGAATGCAGTGTTGGCTGTAAAAAATATAAAATGAACTACTCTCATTCCTTCTGTTTACATCCAGGACACGGCAGAAAAAGTGGGAAGCTTTTAGGCTCTAGATTCGTCATATGCGTGTTTGTTGCTTGACCAAAGCTTGTTGGAGCTTCTCAGTCTGCACACGAATACGGCATACAAGATTCCATCCCACTCTAAATGAGTAGTTCTTTTCGTATCCCCTTTATGACGTTCGAAACATGAGGAAGCTGAGATGGGGTCCATTGCTCGATTACTTCCGCAAATGCACCTCGGCTCACGAAGTCTTCGCCTCGGCAGATGGCGCATTAACGCGAAAGCGTTAAAGAGCTCAGCTCTCAGGAATCCCGGTGGGGCTGTAGGCGTCGTTGCTTGCGATTGAAGGGATGTCCTTGAGCGACAAATAGGAAAGAGATGAAAATTAAAAAGAAACTATAAAACCCTTCGTTTGGAGAAGGAAATGAACCCAGGGCTTCTGCATGACAAGCGAACGTTCTATCACATAATAACACGCTTGTTTAAAGTTGTTAAAACCGTCTACGAATGTTATTTAGTGAGATGGGCGTCATCAACGCACAAACTACCGCGTGTCAGAGGTGTAGAATCGCACCAGGCGTCAGAACATGTCAATGGTGCACCGTCTGGTTGGTTCAAAAGGCTCACCAATTAGAAAGCGCACAGGCATTAATTAACGATCCTTATTAGCTGCAGCAATCACAAAGTTGGCAGCTGTGCCGATGCGGGTGCTGCCTTACAGTGGGTACTTCCCATACTCGCAAGAATATCTAATGTGATGTATGATGATGGTGATGACCAGCTCCACTGGCTCACACCCGCCTTTATTTCACCTAGAAGTGTGGCAGCTTGGGCTAGTTCGTATGGCATGACAATAGTTATAGCGCGATAACAAAACGACGACACAGAGACAAGAAGCGCTCGTGTCTTTTAGCGCTCGTGTCCTTCGTGTCCTTCTTGTCTTTGTGTCATCGTTTTGTTCTCGCGCTATAACTATCGTTATTTCACTGTCGCGTCATCGTTCCCTCATTCTTTTCCTGCCTCTCCTTACACTACAGTGACAATCAAGAGACAAGCTTGCCAGACCGACATTTCCACTTCACCTTTAAACGCTTGTCTCGCTCTCGCCCTCCTTGCTGCATTTCGTCCGTACTCTTTCTTCGTACTTTTCTCTCTCGCTCTCTGCCAGCCTCTCCTTTGACAAGCGTAATCACCCAGAAACGCAAGAATGAATGACGTCATTGGCACAGCAAAGTCATTAAAGCTCGAAGCGAGCTGCGTAAAGGAAAGAGAAGCGCCGATGTAAAAAGAATGCATAATTTAAGATAATATTATCACCGTTAATATGAAAATCTAACATATCAAGATTAAAAAAAACGACACCATTCATTTGAGCGACTCGTGTACAGAGATGTGGGAATAAGTAGGAGATGGTTAAAAGCTGCCCGGAAGACGTGCGCTCATGTGAACGCTAGCTGTTAGGGAAAAAAAAACAGTGAACTTTTTCTTTTGGATTTTTTGTGCACCGATGGATTAAAAGCTACTTAGTGCGACGGGCTGTGAAGCCATCGAAGTACTAAAAACAAAACGACTGGTTCGCTGCGTCACAAAGTGAAAGAGAATCGAAATCCGTTTGGTAAGAATAGGTTCAAGACACGGAGCTTAGAACTTGAGTCACCTGAGCTGTGTAAAAGGTAGAAGGTTTTTATTAGTATTCTTCAGTTTGTATTAGTACCTTCATTATTTGTTTTGTACCCTAAGCATCCGACCCAGTTTTCTGTCATAAGTTTTCAGCCCCAGGAGCAATGTGAAAGCATTAGATAGAGAAGACGTACGACACGGTGATTGTCCACAGACGTGACAAATGTTGCTGTTGTGCTGTGGTTATCGCAAAGAAGCATAACTGAATGGCAGAAAGAGCAAATCTCAAGCCAAAAAAAAAAAAAAAAAAAAAAAAAACATTAGTTGCTCCTCGACAGGAAGCAGGCAACGAACAGTGGGAAGGAAGCCTGAAGACAATACGTGCTTTATTTTTGAAACAAAACGATTTCTCTTTTCGCTGAGCAGTGACGTGAAAGTAGACGTGCACGCCCTTCTTGTTGCTCTCCTATCCATCCAGAAGAGAAGTTTAGTTAGCCTTATTGAGAGCTCAGTGGTTTCCCATCATGTCGATTGATAACGGAGAAAACTACATACCTATGCTGTTCTCTTCTAGTGGTGTAGGTGGAACATACTATTTAATATATAGAATTACCATCGGGGCACTTTCGTCTCCTATTACTTGCCAGCCTGAACTTTTTCTTTACATTTTCAGTTTAGTTATCTAATTTGTACGTGGGAGCGGGTACAGACGCTTAAGGTTTTACTGTCTGAACATGAATAGGCCCTTTTGAGGACTCATTTTGACATGAATGTCACCAATGGCGGGATACAAATAGTTACATTAGGCTACTTCTAATGAATATTTTAGGTTATCACAAGATAAGCGATACACTTACATATGGGGCCAATCGAGCCAAGGTAGCGCTTTATACTTTTGGTTATAAATTCATTAGCCCAGCCCAGCCGTTGAATGGAAGATGAAAGAACATAAGTATGAAATTTGTTTGATTAGCAGATTGCGCCAAATGAGATGGCACAAGAACTGTAAACGAAATAAACGTTTCGCTTATTCAAGTCTTATGCTAGCTATGGTCGCAACGAGGAATACCAGTTTCTAAGTCACCTTTTTGGCGTACTTAGAAAGCACACCATAAAAAAACACGTATCATAATTCAGATCATAATAATAGACGTTACAAAATGAATTCCTCTAATACTAGAATTTATGCTATCCCTGCTTAAATAGACAAAATTAGAGGAGACCCTGATATTAATTTAAGTGTTAGGAACTGAAATTACCATTTAGGTGGTCGTGTGCTCTGGTGTACTCCTTGGGCTAACCTTGCGTTTTGTCGCACTGCTGAATCGGATCTCTGAGGTCGCATAGACAGTAGCATGAGGTTGTAATCTACTCCACCAGGGGAGGTGATTATCTTAGCTGTTGTCAAAACAACGAATGGTCCTTTCAAAGAACTTGATTTTCGTCATTATACTGTGACTAGCCCTTATTTAAAAAAACTTTTTCTCCGATGTCATACGTGTCCCATCTCCTTTTTGTCATTTTTTTACTCCCCTCACCCTCTTCTCTACCACAAGGTAGCCAGCTGATTGGAGAAATGGCTAACCCCCTATCTTTACTTCCTCCTCCTAGTTTGTACTAGAAGCATACACATTATACAACTTTTACTTTTTACAGAACCTTTAGAGAACGGGAAGTATGTGCGAGACTGGAAGTGCTTGAAACAGAAAAGGAGTGTCATTCGTTCCTCGTGAAACTAACTGCTTGAAAGAAAGAGAGCCGTATAAACAAAGTAACGATTCTAAAGTCGCTACTTTCCCCATATGACGAAGAATAAGTGGGTATATGGAACATTTGTTTCAGCATACTAGCTCAGACTGCTCCACCCCTACTTCCATCGGTTTTCTTTTTTTTCTTTTTCAAGCCTATATCTCACTTACGGCAGCCACTTCGTGGGAGGCAGGCTGGCAATTTCCTCAGCGCATTCGACCGAAGGAAAACTGCGCAGTCTTTTCGACCATCGGGGACATCGGAATCGAAGTATTGGCCTTTGCTTGTTGGTATTCATTCAATTCTATTACCGGCGGAATATAAGCCAACCGAAGGACTCGTACCCGGATCTCCCAAACACCAAGGAATCATTTTTCTTTTTGCGTTTCTAAGTCACTATTTCATTTTCGCTTATAGCTGACCGTAAGCAATGACGTGGTCCCCTTCGAGCACTGATGCGTTTTCCGGACCGGTAGCCTCTCGAGGCAAATGTGCCGCAGGTCGGAGTGAAGAAAAAATCGACTAGAACTTTCAGGTTCGAAATGGCCACATTTCAGTTCGATAAAACGAAAGAATGCAAAAATCAATAGAGAGCCTTCAATAGCCCAAGTGCTGCCTGGTAATGAAAGCACGCATAGAATGATCTGAAATAGCCACTAGAAAAGTGGAAGACGTTACAGAAACAAAATTTTCTTCCTTGAGCCATTCGATGAATTCCCCCTTGCGCAGCATCGCAATACGAACAGAATTACATTCTCGGTTCGCATTGGAAATAAACTGAACTAAAATGTAGGCTTGTTGTTTTGTGCATGAAATTGCCGTATCGTCTTTTGGCCTGGTGGAAACACTGGTAAATTTCTCTTGGCACGACACCATCTCGCGAGAGCGCTGTACTTCGGCCACATAAAGGGTCTGCGCAGGGACCATGCGGCCTGTTCGCGCGTTTTGTGTTTTGGTTCAAGTGCGTCTGTGGCCTGCATATGAATTCCTTTTCCTGTAACGCTGATCAAGGTTTTCCTGATATGTGATGCTTCTTAGCTGGTAATATTTCTTTTCTTATTCTTAGTATTGTTGCTATTACCTCAGAGTAAGTGACGGTTGCCGTTGTGAATGAATGAACCCCTTTTTCTTGGCAATGTACAAAATAAAAAAAAACAGTTTGTAAAATTTGTTTGTTCTTAACCTGAACTGGTTTAATCTACGCAATTAAATTATTACCGCAAAAAATTTTGTTACATCACGAAGTGCAACAAAGCTAGCCCTTTAGCAACTTGTCGGCATGCTGTACGCACCACTTCGTTTTGCGCGTAAGCAACTACCTTGGCATGTCTTCTCACGCAGCTTTGAAGCTGCATTCATGCAACGCGCGACAGATAATTAATTACATGGCCATCATTACCGGCCAGCTCAGTTACGGTCTGAGAGCCCTATAAAAATAACAAGCAGCGGGGTGCACCTATGGACTAGCTGCATGATAGCCCCTCTGATTTTGTGCGCATGCACTCACGCTACGTATATCCTGACATAGTCGAGCTAGAGTGTACTAGAACAGTCGAGTTTTCGGAACGGCCGCGGCCCCAATGCACATAAAGTGAATCCCAAACAGGGTCAGTCTGCTTGTGGCGCTGCGGTCGGTAGTCTGCAATGTGCCGTCGTTTCAAGAGCTGCGCGCCAGACCGTTTATGGTTACGTTCAAACTGAATGCTTTGATCATCAGCACTAGCATTGTTAAGCATGCCTTTCCTTGTTCATGGTTGCCCGTTTATGATTCTAATAGCTTTGTAGATCGACTCACAAGTAACGACTTGATAAGCAGCTTGGCTGTTAAAAAATCTAAAAAAACAAAACAAAATGAAACGATGACCTGCTTCTAACAGTGGCCTGCTTTTAGTCTGTGGTTTCCAGGAGCAAAAATGGTAGAAAAGTAACATTTCCTCAAAAATGCTCGAGGTCCATTCTGTCATCATTACCCTAAAAAAACGTGTGTGACAAAAGGCGGGAATCATGGGACAAGTCCGACTGAGTAATGGTATGAGGTATACAGAGGGACACAGAGCGTTCAGAGGACAAGCGAAAAAAACAAAAACAAACAAAGAGCTCTGATTTGTCTGGCAGAAAAATGGCGTTCAGCCTGACCATCATGGAAGAGATGTATGCCAAAATGCTGTAGGCCCGTGGGCTTAGCCTTGGGTGCACGTTAAAGAACCCCAGGTTGTCTAAATTTCCGGAGCCCTCCACTATGGCGTCTCTCATAATCATATCGTGGTTTTGGGGCGTTAAATCCCACAAATCAATCAATCATAAAAGGGCGGCTGGAGAAAGCGCTTGTCGAATATCGTTATCTTTATGAGCCTGGCGGCACGAAAGTGACGCAACGACGTAAGAAGCCACCCGTTTTGGCGATGTAGCTATTATTCAGTGTACTGCATGACTTCCAGTTCGATGGCGTATTGTGATAGATCTTTCCCTATTCAAGTACGACATCGTGATACATGAGACCATTTATCGAACACGTCACATATCCAGACACTTGCTCTAATGCCACGTGCCCCATACGTAAGGTCTTTCAGTTTCGTGTAATATCTTTCTGAGACCCTTGAGGCAAGATTTCAAACATGACATATACCGCTGGTTTACGAGCCGATACGACGATATGATTCTGAGGCACGCCGTACTGGATGGCTCCAGAAATTTGGTGTTGAACGCGTTCGTACATCGCACAATACTAAGGTCATTTAGGTGGCAGTTCACCGCCATCTAAATGCTACCGTCACAACCGGGACCAAACCAGCAACCTTCGGAAAATCGGTAAAGTGCCGTAGCCATGCACCACAACGGCGAACTTGAGGTACGAGTAAAAAAAGAGGAACGTACCTGGTTTCATATTGCGAGGAATAAAAAAAAAATGGCGGCGCGACAAAAGTCAAAGAAATGACTGCAAATAATTAGATTCATTATTTGTTCACGTTCGTCACATAATCGGAAGTTATGCCAGCAATTGGGTTGAAATTTGGGAGTGCAGGATGCACGTGACAAGGCTATATACCGCATGGACACGATCGAACTGCTCTAATTATGTGATTCAGGCACTTCTGGCACTTTCCGAGTACGGAGATAACGCGCTGGGAGGGCCGTACCGTGCGGTTTTGTTTTTGTACAGTGGCCGTCAAAATTTTGCTTACCACGGGAGCGCGAGTCAAACAGCACCGCTGTGCTATGGTGGCTAGAAGGGCAGTGTGACGGTCGCCATATGCACGCCGTGGGAGAGAGGCGCACAAAACGCGATGACATTTTTTACGCCGCTAGGGGCGCGGCGGTCGTCGGGAGCGCGCGAGATCTTCGCCGCCACAGCCATTGCTACAGCTGCTACAGCCACATGTGTTTGGCACTGCGAGCAAACTTCCGCACGTGCAACTGTTTTTGTGTGGCTCCTGGACGAGCACCATGTGAATGATTGCGGATAGCGACACACTATTACCATGCCAGCGAAAGCAGGTACGTGTTTTGTACCCTGTTGTAAAAGTGGGTACAACTCGTGCCCGGCAAGGGTGTCGTCGTTTCGAGCTCCCAAGGATGCATTGAAACGGGAGCAGGGGGCCCGTAATATAAAACGGGGCGATAAGGAACTAACCAACGACTGCGTCGTTTGTGAACGTCACTTCGAGGCAACGTTTATACAAAGGACTTATCGTCATGTTATCAATGGTGAGGTGGTTGAAATTCCACGCGATCGGCCGCTGCTAACAGAGGACGCCATTCCTACAATCTTCCCGGATGCGCCAAAATACCTCACAAAGAAAACGCCGACTAGAAGGAAGGAGAGAAACCTGTGTGAACAAGGTGAGCTCCCGACTAAAAAAAGAAGGACTACTGTAAAGCAGCAGGCGCCGGAAGAAAGTGAACAAGTAATAGAAGCACAACATGCTGCAGAATCGGAGTTTACTGAAGCTGTACATACTGACACGATAGAAGTGGAGCCGCAGAGTGAAGTCAGTGCGGAATACGTGTGCCGGAACATCGAACTTCCTAACACAAGCTGGAACAAACTATCGTTTTCCACTGAAACAGGGACCGTCACTTTCGGCCTTTGCGAGTTAGAGGGTGCCGAGTTGGATCACCTACTGCTGCCGAAATTGGTGAAGTTCGAACAGGCCGTTGAGCAAGTAGGAACAGTCAGTTGTTCCGTTTTTCTTAGGGGCAAGCTGCACCTAAAACGCAATGTTTCCTCACCAGATGAGGCGCAGTTGGCGCTGAACAGCGCACATTTTCTGGTTTTATGTGCTGGCTGTGGTATGAAACCAAACACAGTAGGAAAATATGAGTATTTTGCCGGCTTGTACTTTTCGCCCAAGTGCAGCCTTACATGCGAAAGTAAGGGCCCTTGCATGCACTGCAAGTACCTACGAAAGCTCTTGCAAAATCAGCAATCACGACAGAAACACGGCGTTTCAGTTAAACGCCTTGTAAGGCACGCCAACACTCGCCGCCGTCTGGTAGCTGCTCAACGAAAGCTGCTGAACGTGCAGAGGGAACTCGACATGATGAAGTCTGCCAATGAGCAAATTGGAGATGAGGCACTGAATGAACGCATTAAAAAGTTGCCTCAAAAACAACAGATGGCAATTATGGCATGCTGCAGTGCAGCTAAAAGAAAATCGACATGTGGCATGCTGTATGAGAAGAATTGGATCCTAGAGTGCGTGCTGCTTCGCATGAGGAGTCCGAAGCTCTATGAGCACCTTCGGAAGCAGAAAATTCTTGTCCTGCCAAGCCGAACTTGTCTGCAGCGTTATGTGCGCAATTTCAAAAGTGGCTTCGGATTTAATGACACTGTGTTTAAGGCACTTAGTGCGAAGACTGAAAGCATGGATGTCTGCAGCCGACATGGTGGCATCATTTTCGAGGAACTGAAGCTGTCTGAGCAGTTTGGTGTCAACCAAGCAGGTATGTAGTGCCTACGTTTCTCTACACCCTACACGATTTAAATATGCAAATAATTATTTGATGCGAAAATCACACTCCCTATTTTCAGTAACAGCTCATATGCCAAATAAGTCTGTTGTCGTGTTAACTACAAGTTTTTGTCATTTTTTTAGGGTTTGTTGAAGGATTTGTTGACCTGGGCAGCTTTACAGCAGACGAGCAAAGATCCACGCCAGCAGACCATGGGATGGTGATGCTTTTTCAACCCTTTCAGGGTGAGTAGTTCTGTGTAGTATCTTTCCTGTGCATTCCGTATGATGTGTGAGGCACCAGTTTAACCAAGTTGGAAACCGTAGTACAAAACATGTCTTCGCACTAACTAAAACATATGAAGACATTAAAACAAGTGCATCTGTGAAGTGCGTACTTTTGTGTACAACCACGTCAAACAGAGCAACTGTACGGCTTGTCATTTTTGTTTTCAAGTTTGTGAGCAAAAGTGTGCCATATTCTGGAAAATGAGAATTCCTTATTGTTATTTTTCGCAACATAAAGCTCAAATATTATCTGATTATCACCTTTTTAATGTATTCTGCCTCAACTTCTCAAAAAATTATTGTTTTTTTTTCTAGAAAATTGTGCAAAAATTTCAATTTTTGAATTTTTCACATGCGCCTCTAAGGGGTTCAATGTATCGTATTTATTCACGCTTGTTGGCTCTGCTTTTATTTGTTTGTTCTGCAGGGGACTGGACACAGATACTAGGTGTGTTTTCCTCAAAAGGAAATATCAAGGCAGACATGCTTTCCATGCTGCTTCTTGAGGCGATTCTTTTGGCAGAAAAAGCCGGTCTCATCGTGGACTTCGTGTCGTGTGACGGGGCTACTTGGAATCGCAGCATGTGGAAGTCATTTGGAATCGGTGGTATGATACTTTGTTGAACCTGTAATTTGGAGCACTGAAGTCAGCAGTATTGCAGGGCTAACTGTGTTGAAATAACATTTGCTGGTCCTTGTGCTTAGGAATTTGAACAATCTCATACATACGTACTTTTTTTTCAGCACACTCGGGTGGCATCACGTGCAAGGTGTCACATCCTGTAGACTCTTCAAGAGAGCTGCACTTCTGTTCCGATTTTCCTCATCTAGTGAAGTGCATCCGCAACACGTTTGTCAGCACTGGGTTTACGACTCCGGATGGGCGTGCATGCATTGAAGATATAGAGGTAGCATGGGCCAAAGACAACAGCTCTTTAACACTTAAAGCGATGCCCCATGTAACAAAAGCACATATCCGACCAAACTCCTTTGAAAAGATGAAAGTAAATTTAGCTTTCACGCTTTTCAGTGAGGAAGTTCTGAAAGGTATGTTTCTGTACAGATCGGATGTACCAGAGTTCTCCAGCTCAGTGTCCGCGACTGAACAACTTGTGAGACGCCTCAGTCGGCTAATATCGATCATGACGTCAAGGTGTCCAAAGCGAGGACTTAGACCGTCATCACAAGATGTTGCTGAGCTTGAGGCTTTTCTTGTCTTCTTAGACGCATGGGAAGAAGCTTCCAAAAAATGTGGAGGTGGCTTCATGAGCAAAGGTACTGCTGAGGGTATGAGAGTTACAATACGCAGTACACTCTCACTTCTGCAGTATTTAACGTCGTCAGTGGCGTTTAAATACTTGCTGACATCAAGATTAAGTCAAGACAAGTTGGAAAACTTGTTCGGTATAATAAGACAGTATTCGGGTACAAATGACCACCCAAGCCCGGGGCAGTTTCTTATAACTGTAAATTGTCTCAGTTTCTACAATCTTGCGCGACCACCAAAGTCTGGAAACTCCCCGGCACAGGTTGTGAACGCTCTACTGGACACGACGTCTTCAGCAGGTGCAAGTAACAGTGCCGTTTTCGGATTAAGAGAGATTATTGAGGACATGCTCGAGGCTGGAGATATAGATGGTGCTGGCGATGCCATTCAGTCTGCTTTTAGAAGCGACCACAGCAGCTATGTGGTAGAGAAAAGTGACAGCCGTTTGGTTTACTACCTGTCTGGTTATGTAGCTAGAAAGTTCAGGACCAAAAATTCTTGTGGCACATGTGCATCAAAGCTAGCCATGAAAAAACAGGATGTAGCAGAAAGTGCAGACAATGAATTCACCAAACATTTTGATCGAGGGGGTTTGTTATATCCTGGGGATGACTTGGTCATCCTTGTGGCAACATTAGAAGAAGCATTTACTTTTTTTTTCTCTACCGAGAAGCTGCAGGCATTCAGTATTCATGATTTCATGTCATTTCTGAGTACCATTAAACTTCATCAAGTTGGCTGTGCCAATCATGGCAAAGAACTAACTGCAAAAATTGTGCAGTTTTTTGTGCTCACGCGCCTGCACTTTTATACAAAGTCGCTGAATAAAGACCGATCTGTCCAGCGGCAAAAACAGAAACACCTCAAGTTGCGAAGGTGCCAGTAAATTTTGTGGGTACTTTCACTTAGAATTCTCAGCTGTGCTGATTGATTTGTTTTAGTGCATTTTTTCGCACTGTGTTGGAACTGATGCATCAGCATGTCAAAAATAAAATGTTTCTGAAGAACCAGCTGGATGCACCGTGCAAACTTTTTACATTTCCAGAAACACTTGCTTAATATACTTAGTGGTAGTAGAATGACCAGAGTGTTGTAACCTTGTGACACGACGCGCACAAGTTGTAAATGTTAAGGGAATGTAACGCCCCTCTTCAAAACATTCAAGTTGCAGCTGCGCAGTTAGTATAGTTCCCGCGCGAACCGGAGCTTGTTTTTTTTTATTGAGTGCGGGGCGTAACTAGGGAGCAACAAGAATAAATTAATTTGAGGAGCACGTCGTATCCGGGACGAACGTCTAACACAAATTTACATAACACGGGCGACTGCCAACTACCCATTCGCCGTATGTATCGCATATCTCGCGCAGACTGGCAACTCAATAAAATTGCTCATTTGCAGCATACATGGGAAGTTTAGCGTGCAACAAATGCATGCCGCATAACGAACAAATATGAAAAAAAAACATATATATACATACTTGGCCTTCAGCCACGCTCTACCAACACCGCTGCACGCGCTCCCGACGCGCGCAGCGCCACCTAGACGTGCCGCCATGTTTCATTGCACGTATGTGCACCATCTGGCCCCTGCCTGTCACACTGCCCCTTCTAGCCACCATAGCTGTGCTTCCGGCGGCCACCCGAGAAGCTCAAAAGTGTGCACTGCGCATGCGCTTCCTTTTTTTTACCCACCAGCCTGCTCGTTCGCTCCCTTCAACAGCTTGCACACCGGAACGCTAGAAGAAGCGGAAGGTGTCATTCCGGCTGTCAACATGCGAACCTTATCACAAAGGTTGATTTTCGAAAAGAAAAAAAGATTGGCAGATCCCTTGTACAGTGGGAATCGATGATATGCAAAGCACGAATAAGAAATGTTGATATGCCGCTTTAAAATGAGCACAACGTTACGAGGTGGAGGTAAATGATGACGTACGTGACTTCCGTGTCATGATTATCATGTTTAGATGTGTCGTTTACCTTCGTCATCTATTCACGTCACGTGATACCCAATTTAGTATATGTGGAGCTAGCAACACCGTGCCGCGAGCACGCTATGAGCGTGGTTTGTTGTCATGTTCTTACATGACACGTGTGTCAGGATTATCATGTTTGCACCAGTCATATAATTTCGTCATCTATTGACGTCACGTAACACCAAATTCAGTATATGTGGAACTAGCAAAACGGCCGCGAGCGCATCATGGAGGGCCCAAAATGCTGGGTACAGCTACACTACATTAGCAAAACGCGAGCACACTATAGTCTGCCGCGAGGAGTAACCAGCGTACGTCGGCGCGCCTTTACGGCAGCCGGCGTGAAATGCGACATGTTGAATTTCGTGCCGAAGCGTTACCCAGACAACACAGCGTCTCCCTCTTTTCGTGACGTAGGGACGCTGAATGCGCGGAAACGAGCTTGCGTCAAAGCAACGCAGCGCGGCGCGCGCCTGCGAGTATATGGCATAACCAGCGCCTGGCGTGCCAACGCCCGCGTGACGCGACGAAATGAACGCCGGCGAGCACGCGCACCGCGTCACGTCGAAATGTATTGGCACCTTGAGTGTGACATGTAGTCATGTTCTCACATGACACGCATCTCATTATTATCATGTTTCCACCAATCATATACTTTCGTCACACATTGGTGTCACGTAATACCAAATTTGTCATATGTGAGGCTAACGGAACGGCCGCGAGCGCATCATCAGTGTGGCATGTAGTCAACTTGTTACATGACACGCATGTTGTGATTGTCATGTTTTGATGTGTCATTTACATAGGTCATCTGTTCGCATCACGTAATACCGAGTTTGGTACATGTGGAGCTAGAGTAACGGCCGCGAGCACATAATGAGCGTCGCATGTAGTCATGTTGTTACATGACACTCATCTTATGATTATCATGTTTGCACCAGTCAAATACCTTCGTCATTCAGTCACGTCCCGTAATAACAAATTTGGTTTATGTGACGCTAGCGAAACGGCCATGAGCGCATCATGAGCGTGGCGTGTAGTCATGTTGTTACATGACATGCATGTCATGATTTTCATGTTAAGGTATTTCGCTTGTGTTTGCCATGCAATCATGCCATACCATACCAGCTTTGCAACATGCCATGTGAACGAAACCACCGAAAGAGCTGCAGGACCATGAAATGTAAATCATGACATTCATGACATACATATCATGATTTCTATGTTATGACCAGTCAAATATATTCTTCGTACAGTCATGTTATGGCATACCAAGTTTGGTATTGACGCCATTATCGAAACGGCCAGTAGAGCTAAATGTCGTAGGCGGCTGGATAGATAGATACGCTCAAAGTTGCCGAAGTTCGCTACCCGGCGACAACTTTCTGTGGCAGCACGGCCAAGGCTACGTGGGCGGAGCCTATGCACATGTGCTACTGCGCCAAGTAGTCCGACCACTTCGACGGGTGTTTCGGTTTCGATTTCACCAGCGCATACTTTATCCTTTGTGTGTCCGGCGTTGACCCAGGTTTCGTCAAGGTAGTATATGGGTCTGGAAGAATAAACAACAAAAATTAAGCATGTCATCTGCAGCGAAGCGCGGCGAATGCAGCGAAACTCGGCTCGTGTCACAATTATTAAAAATTGCTCGCGTTTCGGCTCGCGTTTGCTCGCGTTTCGCTGCTCGCGTTTCGCTGCGTTTGCTCGCGTTTCGCTGCTTTTCCTTACTTGCGCGTAAACGTTGTACGCCACCTTCTTGGCCTGTACGGACAGCTTTTGATTGGACAACGCCTGGTACGGCTGCGCAGCTGGTGGACTCGCGGCACGCGGCGGCGTTTCCTCCGTAAGCGACGTTGACGAGCTGTAACCGGCGGACGCCATCTTTGACAGTGAGGAATGCGGTGAGGTAAAAAGGCGACGGAAGCCAAAAAAACCCCAAAAAACCTGAGAGAGCGTGAAACGAAATTTTTTCTACTGCGCAACGTTTTTATTCACTAATTAAAAAATAAATCCGCGAAAAATGTAAGTGACGAATGGTAAAATCTTAGTTACCCAGAACAGTATACAAACGTTTTCGTTGAGGGACTACATGCTGTGGCGCAGTAAGACAAGCGTGCTTCGGCTCCGTAGCCTTGGCTGTGCTGCCACAGAAAGTTGTCGCCGGGTATAAGAAATGCTTCGCATTAAAAAAAAATGCCGCCATATCCACGAAGTGAATGATGATGAGTGGGCGAAGCTCCGGAGGTAAACCATGAATCCTCCGTACATTTCGCCCACTCGATTTTATTGCAACGCTCCCCCTAGCGTACGTCGCCGCACTATATCGAACGATGACACGCGCCATATGTGGCATCATTCCTATTTTATAACACCTCGCATCTTTCATAATCAACTACACGTACCGCCGTCTAGTTTATAACATCATGCATCTTTTGGACGGACGGACGGACGGATGGATGGACGGACGGATGGACGGATGGACGGACGGACGGACGGACGGACGGACGGACGGATGGATGGATCGATGGATGGATGGATGGATATGGCTGTACCCTTTAGATCGGGCGGTGGCTAGCGTAATACTTAGAACTGAACGAGAGGTGGCTACATACAGGGGACGCACAGCCCACGACTTAAGGAGCTTCGCTCCTAAAAAAAATGTGTGATGATGGTGAGGCTGGGCCTCCCCGTCCCAACGTGGGAGCGGCCCGCGATCCTACCCCTATATAACGGGTGTGGAATCCTTCAGGACCCCAATAAAAGATTTGTCATCCATCATCATCATTCATCATGATTAGACTACTATGTATATTTAAATATAGAGAAAGGTAAGCTTTTCCTGGCCCTCACGCTGCTTCACTAACCTACCCCACAGTGTGTTTAAAAAAAGTGGGTAACAAATTAGAGTACTAAGTACTCTTTTATGGGAGAGCATAAAGTCGCCTCGTGGGACTTAAACTTAATGCAGCTCTGTTGACAAATATTATGCCGTGGCCATTGCCACCAACGAGACCGACAAAAATACGACCGTTATGCCAACGGAGGCGATCGAGGACAACTCCAACACACTTTACGCATATTTCTTCTGAAAACTTGTGTTTAGAGAAGTTATTCACAGACAGGGTATATAAATTTTTTTTGGCAGTACATTTCAACAAAACAAAACGCGCACAGGCACACAAAATTGCTCCAAAAAACAAAAAGATTTCTATGTGTATCTACATTACATGATAAATGAAATGCACAAATAAAACATGAATATGCATGTTTTACGTATTTACATGGAATTTCTGCTGATACTGACCAGACATCAGCCAACCAAAACCAGGCCGACCGAAAGACAAATTTTAACGCATATCTCACAGATGAAGGCACTTGTGTGTTTAGAAATAGTGTTTAATGATTTAGAGTACTTGGTACTTTACTATGGGAGATCAAAAATCCGCCACGTGGTTATCCCATTATTAATGACCCGTCGCGGTGGTCTACTGGCTAAGTATACTCGACTGCTGGCCCGCAGGTCGCGGGATCCAATCCCGGCTGTGGTGACTGCATTTGCAATGGAGGCGAAAATGTTGTAGGCCCGTGTGCTCAGATTTGGGTGCACGGTAAAGAAACCAAGGTGGTCGAAATTTCCGCAGCCCTCCACTACGGCGTCTCTCATAATTATATGGTGGTTTTGGGAACGTTAAACCCCATCCATCAATCAATCAATCACATGACCAATGTGCTTAGAAGAAGTGGGTAACGATTTCGAGTACTCAGTACTCTACTATGGGAGAACTGAAAGCCGTCCCGTGGGTAACGAAAGAATTTTGAATGTTATTCAAAAAACACACGATTGGAAAATTTGCTTGCTTTGCACATCAATCAAGTCAACCGCAATGGTTGCGCTGGTCATTAGCTTCATTATCTACGGAATAACTAAGCTACGCATAAAAACATTCTATAACTACTCAAATATTTCGACAGTACGTCGCAAAGAGCATATTACCTTTATGTGCAGCCAGCGCTAAAATGAAGGGGAAAACGAAGAGAGCGTGCGCCAAACGAGTCTGCATTGGACATGTTAGGCGCACCTGTGCCAAGGCGATGTAAGGTGTTGTATAAGGCAGAGAGTATTTGTGATGAGTATAGCTTTCTGGTAATGCGAAACGGGGAAATGAACAGCATAAACTGCTCTGCTGTCAATATTTGACATGTTATATTGAACGACCGTGAGTGCATTGAAGGAGGAGGAAGGAATAAGCGTCTATTTTTCGAAATGGTGTAGTGGTGTAGGTTCCGCGTCCACCTTAGGTGGGAGGTGTCCTCATTCCAGGAACCCTGTGGCCTTCGCTGCCTCCTTGGCCCTGGCGACGAGACGTCGTTGTTGGTCCTGGTCCTCCAAAACGAGCTTGGCCTCCCACGTTTCGAGAAGGTGTTCGTTTTCTTTACCAGCGTCGCAGGTGTTCGGGGGAGGCAATAGGTCTGTATTTGTATTGTATGGGCACTCGAAGATTAGGCGGGACAACGTGTCAGGTACGGAGCAAATCGGGCAAACATATTCGTGCAATGTTGGGTACAATCGGTTCATTAGTATGCCGTGTGTGTATATGTGTTGCTCTGCAGTATTCTCAGTATGGTGCTTTCTTCTTTGTTGAGCTTCGAGTGTGGTGGTGTATATTCTCTGCGTGCCAGCCTATGGTGTTGCAGTATTGCAGAGCAAGTCTTAGGTACATACTCAGCCTCCACGGACGCAGTCCTGGTGTCAGAAAGCGGGAAGGGGTAGCCCGGTAGGCGTGATCGCGGGCCGCGGCATGAGCCGCCTCGTTTCCCTCCAGCCCTTCATGCCCAAGAACCCACGCCACATAGGTGAACAGCATCTGAGTGCTTCGGCGCTTCAATATCCGAAGTGCTTGGCTAGACACACTACCTTTGCTGTAGTTTCGCATGGCTGCTTGAGAGCCTGCGAATACCACAGCTGCATCCAAGCACGTTGTGGTAGCTAGGGCAATTGCTGTCTCCTCTGCAGTTTCTGGGCTTCGGGTGCGTACTGTGGCAGAGAGAGAGAGAGAGAGAGAGAGAGAGATAGAGAGAGAGAGACAACTTTATTTAAGTTGGTTGGTTGCGAAACTTTATTGTGGTCCCTCAAAGGGCGCGTCAGCGTGCAGCGGGCGACTCCCACGTTGGGACCGTTAGGCCAAGCCTATCGGCTGCTCCGCGGGCCTGCTGGACGGGCCAAAGTTGGTCGGCCAGGAGAGAGCTGCGTAGGGCCGCCTCCCACCTGACCGATGTAGGGCCGGAATTGGTGTACATTGCCTTGCACCCCCAGAGCATGTGCGCCAGCGTGGATACGAGTGAAAAAAAAAATTGGCATATCCCACGTCACTGTGGGAATCGATGATATGCGAAGCACAATTGAGAAAGGTTGATATGTCTCTCTAAAATCAGCACAATGTTACGAGGTGGAGGTAAATGATGTCGTACATGACTTACGTGTCATGATTATCATGTTTGGATGTCTCGTTTACCTTCGTCATCTAGTCAAGTCACGGGATACGAAGTTTAGTATATGTGGAGCTAGCGAAACGGCCGCCAGCGCATCATGAAGGGCCCAATATACTCTAATGTAGCGTTGACGTGCACGCGCGCTGGGCATAGTGACGCTACGTTAGCAAAACGGGAGCACTCCATAGTTGATGCCAGGCGCGACCGGGGCCACTGTCCGCGCGGCCCGACGGCAACCGGCGCGAAATGTGACATGCGGCATTTCGCGCCGATACGTTACCCAGACAACACTGATTCTCCCTCTTTTCGTAACGGAGGGACGCCGGACGCACTGAAACGCGCCTGCGTCAAAGCAACGCACCACGGCGCGCGCCTGCGGCAGGACCGGTGCCCTAAGGGGCAACGCCGGCGCGACGCCACGAACTGGAACGCCGTAGAGCACGTGTACCACGTCACGTCGAAATGTATTGGCGCGTTGACTGTGGCATGTAGTCATGTTCTCACATGACACACATCTCATTATTATCATGTTTGCACCAGTCACATACCTTCGTCATGCATTGGCGTCACGTAATACAAAATATGGCATATGCGAAGCTGTAGCGAAACGGCCACGAGCGCATCATGAGCGTAGCATGTAATAATGTTGTCACATGACACGTATCTCATATTTATAATGTTTGCACCATTATCATACCTTTATCATTCATTGACGTACCGTAATACAGAATTTGGTAGATGTCACGCTAGCGGAACGGCCGCTAGCGCATCATGAGCGCGGGATGTAGTCATGTTGTTACATTACACGCATCTAATGATTATCATGTTTGCACCAGTCACATACCTTCGTCATCCATTCACGTATACCGTAGTACCTAATTGGGTATATGTGATGCCAGCTAAACTTCCGTGAGTGCATCATGAGCGTGGCATTTATGTTGTTACATGACACGCATATCATGATTTTCATGTTGATTGATTTGTGGGGTTTAACGTCCCAAAACCACCATATGATTATGAGAGGCGCCGTAGTGGAGGGCTCCGGAAATTTCGACCACCTGGGGTTCTTTAACGTGCACCCAAATATGAGTACACGGGCCTACAACATTTCCGCCTCCATCGGAAATGCAGCCGCCACAGCCGGGATTTGATCCCGCGACCTGCGGGTCAGCAGCCGAGTACCTTAGCCACTAGACCACCGTGGCGGGGCATGATTTTCATGTTAGGGTCTGTTACTTGTGTTCGCCATGCAATCATGTCGTATCATACGAGTTCTGAAACATGTCATGTGAATGAAACCACCGCAAGAGCAGCAGGGTGATGAAATGTAAATCATGACATTCATGACATACGCGTCATGATTTTAATGTTATGAATGGCCAAATATGTTCTTCAAACACTCGTGTTACGCCATATCAAGTTTGGTATCTATACCATTATCAAAACGGCCAGGAGAGCTAAAAGTCGTAAGCGGATAGATAGATAGATAGATAGATAGATAGATAGATAGATAGATAGATAGATACGCTCAAAGTCACCGAAGTTCACTAAGAAATGCTCTGCATTTAAAAAAAAGGGCGCGAATGCGCATTGCGTACTCTCGAGCTTTGCAAGCAGTCGTCAGAAGGCACCTCGGGGCTGTTAGACACGCGTTCCCGTGGTCCGCAATATTTCGCATGAACGCCACAGTACTACACTTCTTTTCTTCCCTCCGGCTGCAGTACGCCGCGCGCAGATATCGCCGATAAAACGGCAGAGAACGACCCCATGACGTAATAACGCCAAAAGAAGGGGCTGCAACAGCGCATGTGCGAATATCGGAGAGTTAGCGAATGTTACACGTGGGCTACCCGCTATCGCCCGCCTCCATTTTTCATTTGCTGCCTGTCACGCTGCGCATTTTTTTGAAGGCAGTTCTTCGGCGCCAAACGGAATGGCTTGGTTCAGGCACGGACGTATGATAGTCGTACTGCGTACGAGTTGCATTTCAACTTTTTTTTCCTTGTGTGTAGACTTTACTTGTGGACTTAACCTCGACGAGCTGCGCACCAGAAACCACGTCACCTGATGTTGAAGGACCACTGCGAGCTTCGTCTTCGGTGTCAAAAAAATAGGTGAGCCCACTATCATGACAGGCCGGCGAGGTGTTTGGGCGTTGTTAACCGAACATTACTTTTACTTTAGCTTCACGCAGGGGAGCAACAGCTGCGCCGATTCGATACAAATGTCCATTTTTGCGCCATGCTGCGCGAAAACCATGTAATTTGCAGAAATAGTACCACGCTGCGCCAAAATGCCCGACCAGCCTCAATATTTTCTCAGTTACACTGATTTTAGCGAGAAAGAGAGGCCACGTTGGTCACCTGCAGTTTCCGTAATCAATCGCTCCAAGCGCGCACACCCTAAAGTATACGGTGCCAGACACATTCTCATTAGGGCAGGGCACTCACGAGATGCGATCAAGGGGCTAAAGTAAGGAAGCCGCGCGCCCATCTGTCCGCTGACCACAGCAGATACCTGTAGGCGGGACGACGCAACTTCTAGACAGAAATGTGTTATCGCAGCCCCCAACGCTTCGCTGGGAATATGAACTTCATAGTCGGCAAACGTAGCTATGGCATGTTAACAGCCAGAGCAGGAAGCGCATATCGCATTGTTCGCGCGCGAACAGAGTCAACTTGCTGTGAACGCCGGCGTTGCGACCATGGTGCACGTTGGTCGCCATTGCAAAGGGACATAAAACACTTTTTCGTCTTCAAGTGGCGTTAGTTGCGTCGTCTTGGCGATAAATATCAAATACCGGATCAACGGGCGCGCGCCTTTGTCACTTTATCTGGTAGAACACGTCTTGCAAGGGATCTGAAAATTTGTGGCCTAAACCTAACCCCTTCGTAAAAAAAGAATAGGGGGAGGGGCGTAGTGGTGTTCGAAAATTTCTTGGTCTTGCCCTAAAACCCGTGCAGAACGCTGCTTAAGCCACCTTTGTGGTGTACTGTTAAAGGGAGCACGTGATCACGTGGCCTGCGCTGCGCGGCCACTGCCTTGTTTAGAAAAAGTTTATTTACAGCAAGTACAGAACACAAAGGCTTCATACCAGTCCAGTAACAGGGCACATACACTTCGGCACATCTATATTTCACGACTAACATCACTACGTTACAGTGAAGACATTTGCTCTACAGCACCATCAGCTGACAGCTAAGGAAAACACATTCGTTTTCAGCCCCATCTATTGCCCTATTGCCAGCCAAGATAACAATTCGTGGCCGTTTGACGAGCGCTGCTAGATTATGCTCCCTCATCGCTCGCGCAACTATAGCGATGTTTGGCGATGCCTGCAGCTTGCGCCGTGCTCGCGCACCGCGTTCTATTGTTTGGCAGCGGACGACGCACTGCAGGTGTCGCTCTTTGCGATATCGGAGAGGGAGCGTAATTATTCTAGCCAGTGTAGCCTAATCAAGCAGCGCTTGCGCGGTGGTCTAGTCGCTGAGGTACTCGGCTGCTGACCCGCAGGTCGCGGGTTCAAATCCCGGCTGCGGCGGCTGCATTTCCGATGGAGGCGGAAATGTTGTAGGCCCGTGTGCTCAGATTTGGGTGCGCGTTAAAGAACCCCAGGTGGTTCGAAATTTCCGGAGACCTCCACTACGGCTGTCTCTCATAATCATATGGTGCTTTTGTGACGTTAAACCCCACATATCAATCAATAGCAGCGTTTGCCTACCGGCCATGACTCGTTATCGTGTTTGGCAATAGCTGAAGCCGAAAGCGAGCGTGTTTTCTTCAACTGTCGGTTGATAAGGCTGTATAGGCAGCCGCTGCAGAGCGCAGGCTACGCATAAACGTGTTCCCTCTAACAGTGGACCGACGTGTTCATAAATGCCCATGCGGAAAAGTTATTTGGAAGGAGCTCTTAGCGCTAGCCACGGGACACAGCCCGTTTCGTTCAATTACTCGTGTGTGTATACGCCTCATATCTGAGAATACTAGTATGATTGCTGAATTCTAAAAATGTTACGGGCAATCATTCGGAACATTGCATGACATTGCTCGCGCTCAAAAAAAAAAAAAATCACGCCAGTGTTTTTTTTTTTTTTGCCACCCATACTCCTAAGTTTCACTAATCCTCTGATTTTCGTGGTCGCCAGTATGACAGATCCACATTTTAATTCGCAGTGTCTGTCACATTATTTGAAAGATGTGGCAAATGCTAATGTGTACTTTATTATTTATAATTGTTTGCTCAGAGGAGTGGTTGAAAATACCACTTTTATTGAAATAATACACTCTGCACAATTCAGGTCATGTTCAATGGTAGGTAAATACAAATGTAAGCCTTCTCTTTTTATACTGCTCCAAATTTGGTTCATCCCGATAGATCGATGTTTTTTTTTGCGGAACCTGCTCCAAATTTGCGTTTTAGGGCTCCAAAAGTAAAATTTTGCCGCTCCAAAAATTGCTATAAATTATATTTGCGGCTGTTGCAGCCCTGCTTCACAGCTTAACCATAGTTTGAGGTTTCGTGGAAGTTTGGTGAGTGGGTTCCTTGAACCATGTCGCCACGGTTCTAACCAAGGAGGATTTAAAAACTGCTGGAGTGGAAATGATTGCGCAGAAGTGAAGCCGTTCCTGTGGCAAGATGGTGGTTGTGGCAGCCATCTTACTAGGGGCATGAAGTATCACCGCTCAGCGATTAAAAACGAAGCGTTTCTCTCACACGCCCAACGAGGTTAATGTGGGAACTTTTTCGGGTCACATAGTGCTCCAAGTGCGTTTTACAGTAACTAGTTTTTCTTAGTGAGCCTGTAATTGGAGGCAAAGTTCTTTGAAGATTCAGTTATCCATACTCGTTTCTGCGTGTTATTTCGTCGGGAACAACTATCTTTTAATATAGAACTAACGTAGCATTTACATAAAATATCAAAACTACTTGATCTTTAAGTGGGCACTATCAGAAAAGAACATGTTTCCGCCATTTCGGCAGTGGAAAAAGGTGGCTTCACTTCTGCTGGCAAGGCATTGCGGGAGCTTCCACTCCAGCAATTTTTCTTTAATCCTCTCCATAGCCTAAACGGAAGGTCTGCCCCAGGTCCCGATGGAGTTACGAATCGGCTCTTAAGAAATTTGGATGATAAAGCCATTCAGGCCTTAGTGAAGGAGATAAACAGGGTATGGGAGGAGGGCGTCGTACCAGAAACTTGGAAGAGGGCCACAGTGGTCTTAATCCCCAAGCCAGGTAAATCACCCAGCTTAGATCACCTCCGCCCGATCTCCCTTACTTCTTGCCTTAGCAAAGTAGCAGAACATGCAGTACACAACAGGATATCGCGCTACATCGAGAGGAATGACCTATTTCCATATAATATGGTAGGTTTCAGGCCCTCACTTTCCACGCAAGATGTCATGCTTCTCCTCAAAACACACATAATTGACTTTCCAAGCAAAGATGTAAAAGGGGTCCTCGCACTGGACCTCACTAAAGCATTCGATACTGTCAAACACGACTATATTCTTAAGGAGATATCGGCTTTGAACCTGGGAGTTAAATTCTTCTCCTTCGTTGAATCTTTCCTCGAGAGTCGGACGGCGGCAATAAAATTGGGACAATCAATCTCGGAGCCTTTCAAACTCGGACGAAGGGGTACTCCCCAAGGGGCAGTTATCTCCCCCCTTCTATTCAACATAGCCATGCGCAAGCTGTCGGCAAGCCTTTCTAAAGTTCCTAATGTTGGACACGCTTTATATGCTGACGACATTACAATCTGGTGTCCCGGAGGATCGGAGGCGGCGGTTGAACAAGCTCTACAGGAGGCTCTGGACGTTACAGAGTCTTTCCTGGAAGGTACGGGACTGGCGCTTTCGCCGGAAAAGTCGGAACTCCTGCTGTACAGACAGGCTAGACGAGGTGTTAGGGGACTCACCCCTCTCGATCAGGTGCCCATTAGCGTTTGCACCAAGGATGGTCGCACAATTCCTAGAGTCAATTCTATGAAAATTCTGGGGCTTTTATTAGACTCTAAGGGATGCAACGCAAAGACTATAGCCCATCTCACCACAAAAACAGAGAACATTCTGAGATTAATTATGCGGGTGTCCAACAAGAAGGGCGGCATAGGCGAGGATATCCTCCTTAGGGCCCACCACGCTTTCCTCATGAGCCATATCATATACATAGTGGCGGCTCTCAATTGGACCAAAACGGAAAGGAATAAATTGGACACGCTCATGCGCAAAAGTGTCAAAAAGGTGCTCGGCGTCCCAATCACGACTAGCACAGAAAAACTCATGAAGTTGGGAGTGCACAACACCACTTCGGAATTAAGTGAAGCGCAAAGGTCAGCACAAATAATTCGGTTATCGAGTTTCAAAACAGGAAGAAAACTGCTCGATGCGGCAGGCCTCCGTCCTATCTTCAATCAGGGAGAAACTACGCAGCTTGATTATCAAACAAGGAATTCCTTTATTGTTGACCCTCTTCCACGAAACATCCATCCCCAACACAATAAAGGTCGTAGGTTGGCGAGGGCTAGGGCTTTCATAAAGAACCTCTCCGGAACAGAGACATTTGTGGACGCGGCGCGCCACGCCGGCGGCAGCAAGTTTTCCGTGGCAGTAGTCAATGACAGGGGAGAACTTGTCTCGGCAGCTTCAGTGAAGACCTCCTTGGTCGATGTAGCAGAACAGGCTGCTGTAGCGCTGGCATTACTGGACACGAAACGCACCACGGTGTACACCGATTCCCGAGCGGCCGTTAGGGCGTTCGCATCGGGATTGATAGCCACAGAGGCAGCCAGAATTCTCCCCAGCAAACCCCCCTCAGACGTTATTCATCACATAGTCTGGTTTCCCGCTCACATGGGACCAGACGTACTGCCGGGTCACCTGAACCCAAACGAGATAGCCCACGACTGTGCGCGAGGTTTCACAAGCCGCGACGGGGTGGTCTCTCGGGTGAGTTCGGGAGAGCTCGTCCACAGTGATCCTCTCGTTACTTTTCACGAGATAACATCTCATTACAGAGGAGAGCGACAGACTTTTCCCTTTCCCCATCATAAGCTCCACAGATCACAAGCAAGCACGCTCCGCATGCTCCAGACGGGGTCTTACCCCTCTAGGGGCTTTCTGAGCATGCTTCATCCGGATATTGATCCACTTTGCCCAGATTGTGGTGAATTTTGCTCTTTGAGTCACATGCTCTGGCAGTGCCCTGCGTTACAGGATTTTAAAACAGAAGAAGACTGGACGACGGCAATCACAGACCCCAGACAAGACGTCCAGCTTCAGGCTGTCCAGAGGGCCCGTGAACGAGCGGAGAGGCATGGCCTCTCTGTTCCGACATGGGACTAGCCAACGGCTGGGTGGGGACCTACATAGTTGGCCCGCTGCCTTGCCTCTCAGGACCAAATAAAGTTGTTTGTCCTGTCCTGTCTTTAATCCTCCTTGGTTCTAACTCCCCGAGACGCAGGTACGCGTTCAGGCTTGACTGACGGTTAGATAGGTAGGCAGCTTTGTGATGCCTCTGTCAACGAGAGATGCATCAGACCCGGAATGCCCGGGACTCTCCCGTGGCCGCAATATCATGCCAGTATTGCTTTGCTGGTGCGTAATGTGGTTTTCGCGAAGCGCTGCGCGACGTAGCAGTGCTTTACTCCGGCTTGTCCCCACACTTGAATAAAATGGCAACGTCTGAACTTGAAGACCGCACAACGCGTCGCGTTTAGGACCTTCTACGGTAGGAGATCATGTGGGATAACGTTCACTAGTGTTAGTTGGTACAGCTCGTACTGTCTGGATTTTTTTTTGTCTTCATGGTTCACATGTTTTCTTTGCAGTGCTACCCTTTTCCTCCCTTTTTTTCCCCTCTTGCAGCTCGATCTTCGCGGCTCGATGAGAGTGCCCATGGACCGCGTGCCTTCGCGCCCAAGCGTCCATTAGACCACGTTTATTTTTTTATGCGCGTTTTCATCGCCTAGCAAGTTTTGCTTTCGTTGGAGGAGCGCTGACGCACTGTTCAGTGTTAGTTTTTAAGGAAGAAAACGCGCGATGGCGTGGCCTGCTTGCAGCGTATTCTAGAAAGAGCGAGAGAAACGAGAGAAACGACAGCCTATTTTCGCCTCATATAGTGGCGACATTCGCGGCAATCACGGCACCTGACTTTCCGGGAGCATTGGCAGCGTGGTAATTGCGGTGGCTGTGGCTATGCCCAAGAGACCAACTGGAAGAATTTTAATTACACTGATCAGATCAAGTCAATTGATTAACAGACCCAGTCTCCTCACATTACGGACCCTTTATTCTGCTCCTGCATTTTCTACTTTGACAACTATACAGCAGCGCACACGTGATCACGTCACGTGCACTGCACGTGATGTGATCACGTGTGCATGATTTTGACCTGTTGCGTGATTTTGACCTGTAGATAAGATTTTTCAAGGCTGCACGTGCTCGCCACCATCATTGAGCGTAGTGTTTCATGAGTCCAAATTCTGATACGAAATACAGTTAACTGGCGACTTAGTCACTGGGCTATATTGTCAAAATTCAGCACACTGGCCTACCTGGATACATATGCTGATGCGACACGGACTCTGACGATACTAGTGTAGATTGAGAAAACTTCCAAAGGCAAAAAATTGTTACTGTTTCTTGGTTAAACAGAGATTTGGCTTTCTGTCATATGTAATCTCTCCCGTGAACTTGTTATGTGTACCTTGCTAAATGAATCAACAGGCAATCAAGCCAAGGAAGGCATGGCCGACATTATTTGCCAAACTATAGTGTAATAATGTAAATTAAACTGAACTAAAAAGCAGCCATTCCATCCGCAGGATCTCGTCCCTCAACCTTCAAAGTGCACGTCCAATGCTGTACCTATTGAACTTTGGGGGGAGTGTTCCCGTCGACGTTGTAAGGTATGTCCAGAAGTAATAGCATGGAAAGCTGGGTAAGTTGGTTTGAGAAAATACTTTGAAACATTTTGGTGCGCACACAATAGACGAAAAAATGATAGGCGAAAAGACAATCCGGCGCGAACTCGCCATTCAGTTTATTGAAAGAAGTACACAAAATATATATCCAAAGGTAGCTCAAGAATGCATGTGCGTAAACAAAGCATGATACAAAGAAACAAGCAAAGCAAAAGACAACAAAACAAAACGAAAATTCGCAGATCCCACGTACCTGAGAATCGACGTTATTCGAAGCATAGGTGACCGTGACATAGGTGACCGCAGGTGACCGTGTTGCAATTTTTTTATTGAGCGACACGTAGTGAAATGGCGCTACATTTGTGTACAAATGTTGCATTCACACACACATTTGTTGAAGAGTTGCAGATGTTTATAGCAGCAGTTGTTTGCACTTGCGCAACGATGCCAACTAGAACATGTGTATTAGCAACACGAGAAGCTGATATGAAGCACTGATGCTCGCGAAGATACTGGCCTGGACACTGCTACATAAATCAACTTCAGCGCATGGTAACTAACCACAATCGACGTTAACCCGACGTGACCGCTGTGTCAAAGGAGTACATATGTAATGTTTATAAAAGTGCGTAGGCAGCACTGCAACCACTATAGATGTTTCACGAAGATTAGCGTCCATTGTAAAGTAGTTCCGAGACCTGGCGTAGCTCTGCGGTAAAATGCTTCATTGTCACGCAAAATGCTTGAGTTCGATTCCAGCTGGAACCCTGACATTTATTCTTCGAATTCGTCAGGTCGACGCTACCAATGTCGGGTATTTCTTAACGCTCGCACGTTAAAATTGCCCATGTGTGTTCTCGCCGTACCTGGGTAGATAAGTGTCAATAGCCTATGGCACATACCCGCATACTATAGCGGCACATACCCGCCCGTGGGTTTGCGCGCCACTGTCTGTCGGGAAGTGTTCGACGACGTACGTGACGGGATTAGGACATTCTTCATGTCTTGACCAGTGCGTCATATTCATCACACCATCTTACCCTCCCATACTAATTTTGGTTCACGCCACGGGAGCTTCCAAACGTAACCAGACAGACAGACAGACAGACAGACAGACAGACAGACAGATAGATAGATAGATAGATAGATAGACAGATAGACAGATAGACAGATAGATAGACAGACGGTTAGGTAGTTAGACAGACGGTTAGGTAGTTAGACAGACGGTTAGGTAGTTAGATAGATAGATAGATAGATAGATAGATAGTTAGATAGATAGATAGATAGATAGTTAGTTAGTTAGTTAGTTAGTTAGATAGATAGATAGATAGATAGTTAGTTAGTTAGTTAGATAGATAGATAGATAGTTAGTTAGTTAGTTAGTTAGTTAGATAGATAGATAGATAGATAGTTAGATAGATAGTTAGATAGATAGATAGATAGATAGATAGTTAGATAGATAGTTAGATAGATAGTTAGATAGATAGTTAGATAGATAGATAGTTAGATAGATAGATAGTTAGTTAGATAGTTAGTTAGATAGTTAGTTAGATAGTTAGTTAGTTAGATAGTTAGTTAGTTAGATAGTTAGTTAGTTAGTTAGTTAGTTAGTTAGTTAGTTAGTTAGTTAGTTAGTTAGATAGTTAGTTAGATAGTTAGATAGTTAGTTAGATAGTTAGATAGTTAGTTAGTTAGTTAGTTAGATAGTTAGATAGATAGATAGATAGATAGATAGATAGATAGATAGATGCGCTCGAATTCACCAATGTTCACTAAGAAATGCTTCATATTTAAGACACCATGACACTACGTGCAGAAGAAAAAGTATGACTCAAAAGTATGAACTCTTTGTACGTACAGTCGATGGGTTGCTGACGCATGTAACAGCACATCTGATATGAAGGCTTCTACTATTTTTCGAGTTAGCTTGTGTTTGCGAATAAACAAAATGTTCGTGTCACACCAAACAGGATAACATTAGCTGCTGCTGCAATGCTTGGCTAGGTGGGAGTGATCGCCATTATTTCCAAAGATTCGATGCTAATGCACCGGTCAGCCTGGCCAATATTTGCACGTCCGCAAGTTAAGGAAAATAAAGTGCTCCTATCCTGCACCTTACGAAATTTCCTTGTTTTTTATATCTTTTATTAAACTGTGTGCCCCGCGGCAGCCCTAGGATGCGCACCGATATGTTTCTAATAATGATCCGTAGAAGTGTTAGCCAGTGTGACATGCAGTCAAGGTGACCAGTGACAAACGTTTTCGCTGGAGGTTGTCACGGGGTCTTTGCGTGAGACGGCTCATGACGTATGTGCAAACCTGTGGTGTTAACTCTACCACGCTGAGGTTTCTGCTACAAATAAACAAAATAATTGTTTTCATAGCGGCTAATCCCTTTGTTAGAAGCAACCAAACAAATCAGACAGACGATCGGCCTAAGGAAAACATAGGGGACATTGTATTTAACTGTCGTGTATAGGAAGTACGACCTTAATGAAAGCGAATTAAGTCGGACGAAAGTTTTTCTATTTGTTGGATTCGAACCCGATACTCCTGATTATCACGTTTGAAGCTGTACTGACTGTAGCGAAATAAATTCCCTGTTTTCGTCCATTCCGAGGTTAAGCCGAAATTCGACATTGTCTCAAATATTGCGCTTCCCGTAATCTCGAGTTGCTGTGGGTACCTTGTGTATGCGCATAAACACATAAACATGAATTCTTGGTGTCCTTGCAACTTTTCGACCTTCGATCTCACCCGATATGTGCTTTGTGGAAACCTTTGACCACGTCATCTCTTCCTCCACCACGAGTCATCTTCGCGTTCCTGTCTCTTGCTTGCCTGCTGGGGAAAGCGTCGTGCAGCGAAGCCCATCATTGTGGCCTGCCCTTCTGGCTTCACTTCGCTAAGGGACTCTCTTCTGTGTTGGCGCTCATGACTGCGCGGTGACCAATGGCGGAGGAAGAGTGGGCGACGGACTGCATCTCACCTCACCGCCGCGAGACGTACCAGCTATCTCCGGATCCACCCTGGGCTACCAGAGGCCCATGAAATGCTTTCCACCGTCCTCATGTATATGTAAGTCGGTGTTATCGTACAGAGCTGTTCGAATGATAATCTCAAAGCTTTGAATGATAGGATGTTTGGCCGCCATGCAGAGAATCTATTGTTTTTAGCGACTATCATTTATGTCGAACCCATATTGTTTATTAAACTACACAAGCTTACCATTTAGTGCAATGTTTCACCATGCTTGAATTTCACCATTATATTGCAGTGAAATTGATCAA
Organism: Rhipicephalus microplus; assembly: GCF_043290135.1. NCBI lineage: Eukaryota > Metazoa > Arthropoda > Arachnida > Ixodida > Ixodidae > Rhipicephalus > Rhipicephalus microplus. Next base: position 35,649,264 of record NC_134702.1, on the reverse strand, counting down.
CACATCTGCGTGTTTTTCTTATCTATGACAGAGGCATCCGCTCGCATTGTGCAATGTAGTGACTTAATATTGCTATTTCGCTCTGAATTGCAAAGAAATATGGACAACTTACATGAATTCATCTTAACCTGTGTAATACGGAGACTTCCATATGTGCCTACTTGTGGTTACATGTTTCTTGTGCATTTTACGCTCTTCCGTTTCGCCCATACATAGCTCAGATCGATGCTCCTTTGATTTGGTCTTGAAGCGATTGTGCGGTCGTGCTCGGCAGGTTCTCGTTTCTTCAATGAACCGGTTCAGCTGAAGCATCGTTACGTGAGGATAATAGACCTAATTTCTTTTGAATCTGTTTGCTTCGGGTATCCTGGTTAGAGAGCCTCCGGAATATATTTGTATATGGCTCGTTGCTAACACTTGCTCCGCTGGTTATGGTCCACGAGCTTTATCCAAGTACGTGTTACACACTTCAGTCTCTGCTGGTATTGGCTTTCCAACACGGGCAGCCAGCTTTGCATGTTTTGGTCATGCTTCGTCATGCCGGCGAACATGTCAGAGCATCAATATACCATAAAGCAAAATTCGACTGGAGGGGTATGTGAGGGTGAACCATAATAATGGCGAAAAAATTGCTGTGTAACGCAAGTCTCTTTGAAGTGTGTGGCGCGTAATGCTGATTTTCTTTAGTTGCTTACTTTAGCGTTCTTCGATATGTTTTTGTAGAAATCAAATACAGGGTTCTGAGCCAATAAGCACTGTGTGGCTCTGAAACAGTGTGCTGTACTTCTCGGGTGGTTTTTTCTTCTAACAATGACTCAGTCTATTAACGTTCTAGAACGTTAACAGACTGTTAATCATAGGATCGCAGGTACGTGCTGTTTGGTGCTTTTTGAAGGTCTCGAAGAGTTTTTTTTCCATTTTGTTTCTTCCAAGCCATACATGTCCACCATTATGCTTGTGCAATAAAAATAAATGCAGTGATACATCGTTCTCTTAAATCTGCTGATCATTATATTGTTGAATGCCACTTTATAAGGCCGGAGAAGACCCGCCCATATAACAGCAGCACGGCAGCCAGTCACCGCAGTGATTAAGAAATAGTACTGCTCATGCATTAGGCAATGTTCTCAATAGGAAATATGACCGGATGTGACGTCAGCCTGCAGTGCATTCTCATCGGTGCAAGATTGTGTGCATCCACTTTTCAAAAGCAAACTCCTTTGACTTATATAAAGCGGTATCAGTCAGTCTAGTAGAGGGCAAATTTTTATTTCAAGCCTTCATCATTGCGACATCCTCATGTACAGAAATATTGACGATTGCGTTAGATTGCTTGTTACATGGTGTTCTGCACAATTGCAGTTGTCCATTGCCCCCTTGCTTGTATCGCTTCACATTTACCTAATACTTACAGGTCTCAACCATTTTTGTATTATTCGCCTTCCTTTCGCTAAGTGTCAGTATTATATATAATGTCCATTTTAATCCATTATATTACCACCTGCCATCTTTGCCCATTGAAATGTGATTCCCATCTGGCTGCCAAATTTGTGCCCTGACTATACGTGCCGGATTCTGAACCGATTTTTCGTCAAAAGACTTGTGCTGTTGGGTTTGTTTACACTCTTTGTTTCAAATTTTGTGGTTGTAGCAATTCATCGAATAAAACGTGCATTGTCTGTTATGTTTTCTTATTTAGCCCTCGCTGGTGCTCAGCTAGTCGAGTTATTATCTGCTGCCTTGACGAATGGCGCAAACGGTGTTGCTCTACGAGTGAGGCTTTCATAAAATAGTTTGGGAACACACAGGGTGAGCACAACATTTTGTTTGTCCTACACTTGCTGTTGTGTTGAAATGTCTTTCTCCACCTATTTTTTCGAAGAACTCATTGTAGATTCTCAGATGTTGGTCTTCGGGAGGGGGGCAAGACAAGCTGGCTATAGTCGGGAAACGAGATGAAATATGTCCGGTTTCCTGGCTATAGTTGGTACTTTAGGTGGGACCTTATTAAGAGTGTACAACTTGAGATAAAGATGCTTTTTCGCCACTTTGAGTTGATATATTTGCAGTGATGAAGTCTCGTATCTCACAATGGTCGCTTGTAAAGCAAAAAAAAAAAAAGAAAACCGTTTGCCTTCTTGCACTAGGTGTACCTAAATGCTTTCAAACTTGCGGATCATGTTTGAAGTAATACAGCTATGTCGTGCCTGATGAAAGTATTACCGAACTGAACGTTTTGGGTTTGAGAACTGGTTCAGGTATTTCTAGTAATCTGAAGTTTGTAAGGATACGTTTATGGTGTTGACAGTAGTTGAGAAGCAGCTGAAGTGCTGGAAGCACTGTTTTGTGCGCTGATATGCCCCAGAATTACTCGAAGTCATTGTCGAAGGTCACTGAAAAACTTGAAAAGGTAAGTTTCGCTTCTCGCAATTACTGGCAGTTACCAATCAGGGGCGCTGTCATCGCAGGACCTCCCTTTACGCCCCGTTTCCCCGCAAAAAAAAAAAAAATGTTGAAAACACAGTGCATCAGTTCCCCGCCTACCTGCCCCCCTGTATGAGCTCGCTTGAAGTGGGTCCTCGTCCCTTCGCCACCACCACAACTCGAAAAATCCTGGCGTCGCCCCTGTTACCAATTATCCACAATTTTTACTTTGCGTAACATGACATGGCAAGAGAGGGAGAGAATAAGGTTGAGTGAAAGGCAAAAAAGATAACCCGAAGAAATTTTTGGTTTGCTACCGAGCACTGGGGAAAGAGAAATGGGCATGAAAAGGTAAGGGGGGAAAAGGAGGGAAATGGGCGGTTAAAAAATGGAAAAACGCGCACGAACTCATGCACAGGAATGTCGCAGGTCTTTCAGCGAGTCCGGTTGACCACCGAAACTTCAGCAGCCTTTTCGTCGCTTTCTGGCTTGACGTTCCAGCACTCCACAATTGAATTTTATCGTCGTCGTCGTCGTCGCAGCAGCAGCAGCCTCCTCCTCCTCCTCCTCCTCCTCCTCCTCCTCCTCCTCCTCCCCATCCCCTCCTCCTCCCCTTTCTCTCTGTTCAGCCAGTCAACTCGGGTCCTGTGCTTGCTGCTGCCAATTTATACCCGCAAACTTTCCTCTTCTTGATATCAACTACGATAATTTTAACCTCAGTATGTTCGCTTATCCATTCTGCTCTGTTCTTGTCTCCTAAGGTTACACATACCATTTTCCTTTCCATTGCTCGCTGCGTCGTCCTAAATTTAAACTGAGCCCTCTTTGTAAGTTTCCAGGTTTCTGCTCCGCCGCTAAGTACCGGCAAGATGCAGCTGTTATATACCTTCCTCTTGAGGGATAGTAGCAATCTACCTGTCATTTTATTGTAGTCCCGAGGAAATCATATTTAGTGGAGCGCAGTTTAAATCTAAAGTGGACAAGGGAGCAGGGTTGGCTCGTGTGCCAAGAATCGGGAACACAAGAACACAGGATATATTCATTCGAAAGAATCCCGCACCACTTCTCGCTCGTCCCACCCTAAACATGCTCCCACACCCTGTTCCATCATTTTGAGAGCGATAGAAGGCCTTTTTGCGCAGGCGCGTCCTGGAAGACTAGCATCGGCTCGTTACGAGGGGCCAGGAGATGAGAGATGCATATATGGGTTCCCCTGAAGAGGGGACTGCTTCCTCCCGGCGCAAGCACCGGAAAGCTCATTGTTAGTTTTTTATTCATACATCTAAATCTGTAGCGGCGTATTTGCGACATCACACGAGCTCACTAGACGTATGTACGTCACCGTGCCGAAGACGCAGTGTTGGGAGCTGTCGAAGCGGTAGACGAATGCCAGCGGAGACTCCTAAATGCGAGTTCGCGAAGGAGAGGCAACACTGAAAAGATAGGTTCACGGTATACTATTTACTTGGTATTTATTTATTTGCAACCACGCCGACACCGGAATTTAAACGAAACTATCTCTTTATGGTTTCATACGTTTGCTTATAGTGATGATCGTGTTCCACGACCGAGAGACTGGCAGAAGGAGAGTTTTCTTGTTGAGACGGCGCGGAAATGTTGCCCACTTATTATTATTATTATTATTATTATTATTATTATTATTATTATTAGTAGTAGTAGTAGTAGTAGTAGTAGAAGCACCGGTGCAATGCAGTCACGTGGCTTATATGCTTTCTTACTCTGCACGTGACGGCGTATAGCTTAACGCTTAAGATTCCCACCTCCAGGTCACATGGGCTAGGTTCGACTCCCAAAACTGCAATAGCCTTTACTTCCTTTGTTTTATATAATAAACATAAAGGCAAGTTTTATGGTTAATTTTTTTACTGTGATGTCTCTTTATGTGACATAAATACAGACGGACAAGGAAGTTTTGTCGTTTATAGCGTCGGGTGCTGATGCTCTGCACATCTAAGCTGCAAAACAACAGACCGTAATATAATGTTTTTTGTGGGAGGAAAGTTTACAATAATGTGGCCAGTTCGTTTGATCAAATACACGTCTCACCTTACAAAATTGCTTAGGGTCTTCGCATCAAGAGTGTTTTCAATAGGAGAAAACACAGAAAAGGTTCCCCTGATTCCTTGGCTTGCCCGCTCGCAGGGTCAGAGCTTGCGAAAAAACGCTGAGACCGTTATCTGCACTGATAGGGCTCAACTTTTTCTGACGTCACACCTTGCCGTGGAGGGCATAATTTGCATTTGTTCAGAAATAAAGTGTCCCTGGTGCGTTCGCTTTGCCGCAATGATTGGTTGAAACTGATCAAAAAAGCTGCGGCTCTTATCACCTTTGATAAGGCTCAACTTTATTTCTGACGTCACACCGTGCTGCAGATGGCATACTTTGCAGTTGTTCCAAGCAAAAGGGTGCTGAGGCGCTTTCTTCCCCGCAATGCAGGGTCAAAACTCACAAAAAAATTTGAGGCCTTTATCAGCCCTGATAAGGCTCAACTTTTGTCTGACGTCACACCTTGCTGAGGTCACACCATGCATTTGTTCCGAGCTGAAGGGCCCCTGGTGCGCGGGCTTCCCCGCAATTATTAATAGAAACAAGCCGAAAAAATTGAGGCTTTTATTAGACCTGATAAGGCTCTACTGTTGTCTGACGTCACACATTGCCATAGAGGGCATACTATGTATTTTTTCCGAGCTGAAGGGCCCCTTATGCGTTCACTTCGCCGCAATGCACAGTTAAAACTCGTCAAAAAAGTTCAGGCCCTTATCACCCCTGATAAGGCTCAACTTTTTATGTCGTCACACCTTGCCGTAGAGGACGTATTTACATTCGTTCATCGCTAAAGGGCTCCTGGTGTGTTGTATTTCTCGCAATGAATGGTCAAAACTAGCGAAAAAAGTTCAGGCACTTATCAGCTCTGATAGGGCTAAACTTTTTTCTGACGTCACACCATGCCGAGGAGGGCGTATTTGCAGTTGTTCCGAGCTAAAGGGCCCCTGATGCATTGGCTTGCCCGCAATGCATGGTCAAAATTAGCGAAAAAAGTTGAGGCACTTATCAGCTCTGATAGGGCTATACTTTCGTCTGACGTCACGTGCCGCGGATGGCGTACTCTGCAGTTGTTCCGAGCTAAGGAACCCCTGATGCGTTGGCTTGCCCACAATGCGTGGTCAAAACTAGTGAAAATGTTTAGGCCCTTATCAGCACTGATAGGGCTTAACTTTTTTCTGACGTCACACCATGCCGCAGAGGGCGTACTTTGCAGTTGTTCCAAGCTAAAGGGCCCCTGATGCGTTGGCTTGCCCAGAATGCGCGGTCAAAACTAGCGAAAAAAGTTGAGGCCCTTATCAGCACTGATAGGGCTATACGTCTGACGTCACATCGTGCCGCGGATGGCGTACTCTGCAGTTGTTCCGAGCTAAGGAACCCCTGATACGTTGGCTTGCCCACAATGCATGGTCAAAACTAGCGAAAAAAGTTGAGGCACTTATCAGCTCTGATAGGGCTCAACATTTTTCGGTCGTCACACCATGCCACGGAGGGCGTACTTTGCAGTTGTTCCGAGCTAAAGGGCCCCTGATGCGTTGGCTTGCCCATAATGCATGGCCAAAACTAGCTAAAAAAGTTGAGGCCCTTATCAGGCCTGATAGGGCTCAACATTTTTCTGACGTCACACCATGCCGCGGAGGGCGTACTTTGCATTGTTTCGAGCTAAAGGGCCCCTGATGCGCTGGCTTGCCCTCAATGCATGGTAAAACTAGCGAAAAAGTTTGAGGCCCTTATCAGCACTGATAGGGCTATACTTTTGTCTGACGTCACATCGTGCCGCGGATGGCGTACTCTGCAGTTGTTCCGAGCTAAGCAACCCCTGATGCGTTGGCTTGCCCACAATGCATGGTCAATACGAGCGAAAAAATTTGAGGCACTTATCAGCTCTGATAGGGCTCAACTTTTTTCTGACGTCACACGATGCCGTGGAGGGCGTACTTTGCAGTTGTTCTGAGCTAAACGGCACCTGATGCATTGGCTTCCTCGCAATTAATTGTCGAAATCAATTATCAAGCGCTGATAAGGATAATCGAAGAAAAAGAAGAACCTTTAATGCAGCGCTGGTATTCAAACCTAGTCCCTCGTGGTTCAAAGGGGACTGCTTTATCCATACAGCTAAGCACTAGAGGTCTGTTGTCTAAGCACATATGAGTTATGTGAATGCGTCTTACCAACGAATAACTACTTTCATCACAGCCCTCTGATTCAAACCTAGTCCCTTATGCGCCGAAGGTGATGGTATTAACCACTAAACTAAGCACGAACGCTTTCTAGGCACGAATGCATACGAACCACGTGAATGCGTCCTATCAACGAGATAGAGAGAGAGAGAGAGAGAAATAAACATTTATTGCGAAATAGGGTTCCCGGTGAATCCCGGTATCACAATACGGTGGAAGGAATCCCTATTCCAGGAACCCTCTGGCTTCGACTGCCCTCTTGTCCCTGGCCACGAGTTGTCGCTGTTCTTCCAGGTCCTCGAGGACGAGCTTGGCCTGCCACGTTTCGACTATGTGGACGCCATTCATTCTCGGTGCTTGGTCCCGCTCCAGTTGCATGTCGTGCTTTGCATGACACTGGCACTGCAGGAGCAAGTGTGCCAGGGTGTCCGGTACGCTGCAGAGTGGGCGAAAAAAAGAAAAGAAAAAAACTTTAATGAAAGCACCGGTATTCTAACGTGACCCCTGAATCTCTGAAGGTGGACGCCTTAACCACTAAACTAAGCACCAGTGCTCTGCCCGCTCGCATGCATATAAACTACGTGAATGCGTCCTACAAAAAGAAAAAAGACTTCCATCACAGCACTTGTATTCGAACGTACGCCCTCGCGCTCCGAATGCAAGCGCATTAACCATTGAGCTAAGAACCAACTTTTTATCTTTCATGGTACTTATTATAGTGCATATTCCAAATTGTAACATTTGCTTTGGCGTATAGAAATGTATTCAATATGCGAAAGCAATCGCACAGCTACTGCACAAGCATTCAAAGGCTTACATGCATATATACCTAGCAAGTCTAGAAAAAAAAAGGGAAGTTCCTGAAAAGGTTGCTAAGGATGAACACTTTATCAAGATTGGGTACCAGTCTGGCCTGAAATCAAGTTCTTCATTGATGTCTTTTAGATGAAGAGACATACGCATGAAATGAACACTTCAAGCAGTCGTTGCCTCTGCATTACGGTCTTGCATGTGCATTTTCTACAGACTGTGCAGTCCCCCAAAAACAGACATATCAAAGGGCACGTCATCAGGACATGTTGGGAGAAGGTAACGAATAGTATGGGGATGAATCTTAAAATCTCTTTTTAATGGTTCGTTGAAGGATGTCCCATAACAGAATGGCATCTTTGCAGCTAATAAAGGAGTGAGATATTTTCTCTGGTACACCGCAGAGACGACAATTAGGTGAAGAAACAAAAACACTCTTCTTTTGTAACAGTGGTTTTACCAGCAGCGTATCTGTATAAAGTTCATAAAAGACGGTTTTCGTGTCGATATAAATATACCCTTTCCGGACTCGTTTTAGTACATCATGTCCTGGAAGGTCGGAATATAAACGCTTCGGTTGCGTATTATATATGAATCATGTGAATGCGTCTTATCGAATTTAGGCTATAGGCTACCTTCTTGATGATAAATGGAGCCGCCACCATGTCCCGCATAATGGGTCAAATCTTTCGCGAACCGACAAATACAAGATTTTCAAAGGCTAATTTGTTTCTGAAACTCACTAACAATCAGTTTTATCAAATGGGACAAATCTTCCAGGAACCAGAAAATACAATATTTTCAAACGTCATGTATATATACTTACCTTCTTTATCAGAAATGCACCCACAATCACTTTTATTTAGCTAAGCACCAAAACGTGTTTGTCCGCATGCACATGAACCATGTGTATGCGTCCTACCAGCGAAAAAGGCCCCTCCGAGGTGGTCTAGGGGCTAAGGTACTCGGCTACTGACCCGCAGGTCGCGGGATCAAACCTCGGCTGCAGCGGCTGCATTTCCAATGAAGGCTGAAATGTTGTAGGCCCGTGTGCTCAGATTTGGGCACACGTTAAAGAACCCGAGGTGGTCGAAATTTCCGGAGCCCTCCACTACGGCGTCTCTCATAATCACATGGTGGTTTTGGATTGTTAACCCCCGCAAATCAATCAAATTACCGGTGAAAATTGAATGGTGACATTTGAACCTGTAGTTGCTCGCGCTCTGAAAGCGAGCGTCTTTACCGTTGAACTAAGCACCTACCTTTTGTCTTTATTACTTGGTGTTGCACTAAGCACTGATGCTTTCTTGACCCAAATGCACACGAACCATGTGAATGCATCATACTTGACGAAGAAAAAAAAAGTAGTTTCATCGCACCACTGGGATTCGGACCTTGGCCCTCATGTTCAGAAGGCAAGCGCCTTAACCATTAAGCTAAGCGCCAGCCTTTTTTTTTTGCTTTGTTACTTGGCTTTGGTACGAAACACATAGTACAGACGAAATTGGTAAGAAAACAAGCAGTGTACAAATTACACATGGAGACTGGGCAGTAAATCAGCATTGTGCTGGTTTTGCAAGGCCAAAATTCACGCATGTTCACCAGCGCCTCTACTCTTGAGAACAACTCTCGTGTTTCCGGTGGCGCTTTATCACTCTCAAGAAACCACCCAATGCTTTCTTTGAAACAGGCCCGTGCAGAACACGCATCCTTATCAAAGCGGCAACATGCCATTCTCACACTCCATATGCATACCTGCTAAGTTCCAAGGATTCTGAATACGGGATATTTCCGCAACAGGGGGAGGGGATGTGCTGAATTATTTGCCCCCATTTTTTCGGTGCCCCAAGAAAACAAAGACTCTCAGCATATCCGCGCAATGAATGATGATGAGTTGGGCGAAACGTCCATCTGTCCGTTCGTCTGTCCATCCATCCGTCTGTCAATCCGTCTGTCTGTCCGTCCGTCTGTCTGTCTGTCCGTTCGTCCGTCCGTCCGTCCGTCCGTTCGTCCATCTGTCTGCCTGTCCGTCTGTCTGCCTGTCCGTCCGTCCGTCCGTCCGTCCGTCCGTCCGTCCGTCCGTCCGTCTGTCTGTCTGTCTGTCGTCTGATAACGCTGGTTAATCCTGATGCAGGTCAAGGCTAAACTAAGAGGAGATTCGCCCCTAAAAAAATCGCGCGAAAAACAAGAGGGTATAGGGTTGAGGTCTCAATCGCAAGCGCCAACATCGGCGTGGCGGTCTTATAATGGCTTGCAGTAGCCGAACACACGAGGGTGGGGTTTCCCACGAAGGTGAGAGTCTCAAAGAATCAAAACAACTAGCCCAATTGATTTCCGTCAAAACAACCCGCGAACGTCTTTCTGGGACACACGTGAACTGAGGGGACGGCCCAGCCGGCTCCTGCAAAAGCGCTGGTCAAAGCTTTGCTCCCTACTTTGATTCTTTGGACAAGAGCGTCAAAGCGCTTCTAGCCTATTTTGCGTCTTTACTGCTTTTAATATGCCGCTGCATTAGCCGTGCGCCCTCGGAGCTTGTCGCGTCGCCGCGACCGTGGTCTTGTGCGTGGTGGTTGCGGAAACCGGTAGTTGCTGTCTCAATCCGCGTTGCTGTCTCAATGTGCCGCAATTTCGCCCACACAATTAGCGGAAAGCAGCATTGCTTAGACTGGTCCAGCTTGGAGGCGCGCACACTTTCTGGGTTCTGTGAGTTACGTCTTTCCCATACACGATCTTGTGAAGAACGACCGTGGTTTCGTACACAGTGGTCGTGGCAACGACAACCACGTGCACTGTGGAAGGCAGTGCGTGCGCCGGTCGCACAAATACTACCAAAGCTTCGGGTACGCCGCTCTCTGCCTTCGTTAGACGGTTTCGGTACTAAAGTTCGTATCAACCGCGGCGATTAGGAAAAGTGTTCGGAACATTCGAAATTAGGCACAATGGACATGGTAGAATTTGGCTAAGAATTTCATGAATTCGTATCTGCCGCGGTTCTGCATCACTGAGATTCCATCGTACGTTTTGATGAGCGCCTTTTGAAGTCGTTTGTAATAAAATTGGGTAGGTTAGAAAAAAGCCTGGACTACATTGAGCTGCTTTTTTGTCTATGCTGCCCGATCACGCACAAAAAAAAAAGTTCGATTTCCGGAAGGTTTTCATGACAACCGTACAAGCGGAAGAAACAGTCGAAATCCGGGAGTCTCCTGGCAATCGGGGAGAATTGGCAGATGCATATGCAGTGGAGACCCATAAGCTAACAGCATAACTGCATAGCTGTAGCATATCTACTACATTTAGAAACCTAATGGCACACAGGTGTTCTTTTTTCGCTGTTCTCTGCTAGACATCCGGAAAATACACTTTCTAGTTGCTTACAAATAAAACAATACATACCCCAAGATAACAAGTGGAGTTTTCTCCCCAAGAAAGTTTTAACAGGCAGTGTCGCACTAAAGAGTTTAAAGAAAAAAGTCTTGGCTTCCAGCGTCACATGCATCGTTTTAACCCTCTTTACAATGTCGCTACCTCGACCAACATTGCACAGAGACTGGTACATTGGCACTGGAAAAATACCGTGGAACCCCGTCACTAATTTTGTGAATAGGCCCCCAGAACGGCTTTACGCTCTCCTATAGTTGAGTGCCTAGTACTCTAAATTGCTACTCACTTTTTCGAAACACACCGTATAACGCAAAATGGAGTTGTTTTCATCCACGACAGCACGGTACTCTAGTGAAAGACTTACACCAAGAAATCTTTAACTGGGCGCAATTTCTTCATAAGAATCTCACACACCTCTCCGCAAACGCATCCCTGAATAGTATGCCAAGCAGCCATGGGTTGACCTAAAGTTGACTTAATGCAAGAAGGTGCTATTTATTCATCACCTTAGACGCTCACGATGGTTCATACAGCCTCTTTACGAGCACTTGCTTCCGCCCCACTCATGCTCATGTCTTCATTCATACTACTACGCTGTGTGTGAGAGAGAGGAGTAGGCGCTAATATTATGCAGAGCAGTGTAGCCTTGCACAGCCTTTTCTTTGGAGCTGAAGAGAGATAGTCAGTGAAAAAAAAAATGTTTGCTAATTATTCTCCAAGAAACTACTACCTCGCTTAGAAATGTTCGGTAGTAGACCAGGCGTCACGGCACTTGTTGACACAGCATATTTTGCGAGGGGGTCGCGCAGGCGAACATGCAGTGCCACGCTAAGTCCGCTTCACCAACGGGTGGGGGGGGGGGTGCAGCGCGGGTGCTACTTTAATAGAGTTTCTGTACAAGCTTCCTATACCTAAAGGCAGCATATACAGTAACTCTATACTAGCTGAAGATGTTGGTAGAAATTTTTGCTTTGCAGGAGCAAGCAATCTGAGCATAGCGTTCTGTCAAGTATAAGCACTGCGAAAGGTCCCTCTCTTTCTTTCCTTGCTTTCTCTTTTTCCTCTCAACAATGTTAAAGCAATGCTCAGAGGCGAGGAAGAAACCGCGCAATTTTTTACAGACTTCTCTGTTTGGGCTTGTAGCGAAAGCACAGTAAACAAATCTGAAAACCTGTTGTGCCCGGGTACCACTTATATTCCTTGTAAACCGTCTTCTTGACCAGTCTATGCCTTAGCGTCACGTACCAACTAACCCAGATTTAGAATTTATTGCCAAACATGAAGCATGCAGTCGTGGACGAGTGACTGGTTACATCTATTTCTTACTAGACGCATCCGGCTAGACGTCGATGGTGGTGATATCAGCATTTCTTTTGCGGTGTTCTCCTCGACTTCTCACCCAGTCTTGGTGTTAGGCGTCTTTTGGAATAAAAAAACGTATGTCGTCCATGATAGGTTGCGGTCAATATTTACACCTATAAATATGTACTCCCGATAGCATCTATCTGTGTACACGTTGTACCATTCCAGGTACCATTCCAAGTCTGTTAGCAAGTGAAGCATTATCCTTTCCGTTTTTCAGGACAGGATAATGAAGGCCAGGATAACCAAGTCCTTGTTCTAGGACTCGTTTGAAATATTCAGCACCACGTGTCGTGCCTTCTACCCAAGGTTTTCAAATGCTAAGTAGGTCACACTGGCAGTACCAGGTGATCATGAGCATCTGGAGGTTGCCAGTGCAATTTCAACCTCATATGCCGCAAATATGACGTGGCCCATACGGCATGAGTTCCGGGACGCGGGAGTGGCGCGTTGTGTAGAAGCGCGTGTAGCCAGTCTCTCACCAAATTATTCAATCGCTTTAATCTTTCTTCCGCCTTGTTTGAGAGAGTGACTTCAAAGAGGGAAATGCTGCTGTGGCAGATCATGAAGTGCACACACGGTATTTCATATTTTAGGCAGACGCTGGCGTTGATACAAGGATTAGCAGAATAGTTTTCACCTGTTAGATTAAAGTGCGCCAATAGGGCGTTGAATATGATTTTGCAGCTGTCTTTCTGAGGTCATTTAGTTTTTTCGCTTCTTTGCACTCTCCTCCTAATGGTTCTTAGAAGTTGTAATTCAGCATCAAATTCATTTTACTTCGAAAACGGCCGAAAGGTTCCCGTATAGCCCCTTTCACAGCGTTATAAATCTCATTCTCAAATCTTGATTGAAGTGCATCTTCCCATACTTTTCCATGTGCAGCCGGAATGCTGAGCAATCCCGAATTCAGCGGAGGGTGGCGCAGATGTGCCCCTTAGCCGTTTCTTTACCTTGAGAAGAGTACGAACATGGTGACTGCGTGTGATTCGAAGTCTGCGAACCATTTCACGGTTCTTTCCAGGTGCAGATGGACCAGGGTCAAGTCCAAGCAACTGTTGTAGGTAGTTCCCTGCAGACATGTTGGACAAGCATCATTGAGGCAGAACAGATTGCCGTGTGTTGCAAGCATCTCTTTTTCCTTCCCGTAGAATCCATCTTCCGGCTCCCCTAAACGGAAGATCGTCATTAAAGTCTCCTTGAGAATCCACGAGATCGGTGTCAACAAGGGTGACACCGATCACAATCGGAATATTTCTTGACTTTAAGAAAGCGTTTGATTCTATTAAGCATGAAATTCTTCTACAAAAGATTACCGAATACGAAATGCGGGGCTCGTCTCTTAATTTAATAAGAAGTTACCTTAGTAACCGGTTCCAATATACTGATATGAAATACTCAAAGTCTGAAATGGGCAAGATAAATTATGGCGTCCCACAGGGCTCCATACTTGGGCCACTTCTATTTCTATTATATATAAACGATATCGTAAACGTACCTCTAACAGCAGATATTATATTATACGCAGACGACACTAATGTATTTTTTCCGGTCAGGATATCTCTAGTATAAAAAAACGAGCTAACCTTTGGCTTAACAATTGGTCTCTATGGTTGAAAATAAATCAGTTAGAACTAAATATCAAGAAAACAAAGTACATTATTTTTCACCCTCGAAACCATTCCATTCTCCGTAATACGCAGCTGTCATTCAGAGGAGTTTCGATTGAGCGAGTTCAGACTCAAAAGTTCTTAGGCGTCATTTTTCACGAAACGTTGAACTGGTCTAGTCACATAGATAAACTACGTACCCAGGTATCACGGTCCATTGGTGTGATTGGAAAAATTAGGTGCTTTCTACCCCTTTGGGTGGCAAAGCAACTTTACTACGCTTTAGTTTATTCCCGCATACAATACTGCCTGTTAATCTGGGGCTCGACAACAAAAACAAATAAAATTGGGATTCACCGACTGCAAAAAAGAATGCTACGTATAATCGAGAATGTTCCGCGTCGAACGCCTTCTGCTCCTCTTTTCCTTAAGCATGGAATCCTAAAATTTGAAAATATCTTTCATAAAAAGCTAGCGAGAGTCATTTACGATCAAATCAAATCAAACGCAGTTAAATTTCATGATGCTTACTCCTGGAAACTACCAATGTATAACTTTAGAAGAACCACCTATTACAGTGAGAGGACTCGGACCAACTACGGTTGACAAAAGCTAGCGCACTTTATTCCTTCGTTTTTAAACTCAAATACCATGGCCACCACCATAGTGAATGAAAGTCAATCCCCAGCAATTTTCAAAAAGAAGATACACGCTTATCTACTCATGCTTCAAACGTGATATGTCTTTTTTGTGTGTTAATGAAGTGCAACTCGTGTAGCTTTGCTGAAACGCACTGCAATTTTTTCACTTCCTCACAACTGTTCACAACTACGTTTTTGTTTTTATAGGATTTTAAAGGGCTTTTATGTGTAAAGAGTGCATTTATAGATGTCTAATTATTTCTTATCTTTTCCACGCTCTACGTCTACACTTTGTATATTTCACTGTATTGAATCTATGTATTCATGCTCTAGACACACATGCTGAGTGTTGTGCATTATTGTGGTCTGGGCGGGGATCGGTGCATTGTCAGGCATTCAGTTGCCTTTTCACCACCCCTTTCCATTCAACCACTGGATAAGTGATGTATGTTTAAAACTATGATGATGAATAAACTTCAAAACTTCAAACTTCAATTCAGAGGGTTCGCAAGCCTGCACATTTTAACTGAAAGCGTATACAGTCAGGGGTAACCAAATAGATGAAAGAAGGTGAAAGATAAACGGTAGATTAGCTGCAATGGACAGAAGCAATATATACCATGGATATACAACATTGGAAGGTAAAAAAATTGAAATAAAGTATGTATACACCGTTACAATGCACATTAGAAACAGAAGACATATGAGTCATACCCCCAGTCAAGCTTGATGTTGAGTCGTTTATTGACGCATGATAGTGAAGTAGGCACATAGAAGGCTTGAAACAATTGGAGTCCTGTTGCGTTCAGAGCCTAGGCTGACAACTGAGCGGTGTTCTTTTGATCCTCAAACAATTAGCCGAACGGTTGGTTACCTATGCCTGCCAGGTATTGTCCCTCCTAGCCGGAGGGCGAGGCATCGTGCCGCCATGACGCCGTAAGTCGTTCACGAGATGGCGACAAGTGCAGCATCGTCCTTGGAAGAGACCACGGCGGCAGCCGCGAATCGCCTCTCTAATTTAGCGAGCAGTTCGGCGGACCCTTTTCTTGAGCTGCGGTGGCCCCTTTGATGCATGCTGTCGTGAGCTTGGGAGAACTCGTCCAGCGGCACACACGTTGGTCCACACGTTGGTCCACAGTGCAGATGGTCCACGGTGCAGTAGACCAACGTTGGTCCACAGCCCAGCCACGTTGGTCCAGAGTGCAGTGTAGCGACAACGCCTCTATATTGGACGTTTACGTTGGCCGTGTATGCTCACCACCCTCGAAGGTTGTGTGTTCAGTGTAACACGTGCTTGCACAGTACCGTCTGCACGCGTTCCCTGATCTAGGGATCTGGGGAGAATGTACTCTTTATAATGAGCCACCCGGCTCATTCGAAAGACGACCACGTTCGAAAGCTCGCCATGTAAAAAAGAACTCGTCATGTACAGCTCGCCATGTACATATTGTAAATAAAGCTGTTCCAAGATCACTTTGACTTGGGAGAGTTGGTACATATTTGAATAGGCTTCAGCGCAATTTAGACGAAGACAAAAAAAAAGACACACAAAACAGTGCTCGTCTATGTTCTGTGTCTCTCCTTTGGTCTTCATCTAAATTGCGCTGAATCCTATACAAGTAAATAAACCCTTTCTACTATAAGTTCGACCTCCTCCTGCCTCGGCGTCTTCATCCCGGATCTCCGGTGCTGGCAAACCCCGGTCGCGACAGTCTCTGTAACATAATTAGGGATTAGAATGCCTGCATTGACGAACAAGTAACGCCTATAAACCCAAATTCAAAGCAGCTCGAAGAAACTTTGACTTTGGCATTTCCAGTTTTTTTTTATTTTTTTCAGCCTGAGGCGCATGCCTGGAATGTGAATGCCACTTTGAACGCTAATATATAGACGGAAACGTCGTCGAACCAGGAGAGTCACTGGCGCAAACTTTTCCGTATGAGGATGCGCGTTCATCGGAAAAAGAAACACTTATGCAGAAGTTATGCCACTGGAGCCTACGTTTCAGCAACTGTACTTGTCTTCATCAGGGAAACGACTGCACTTTCTGCTGGAACAGCAGTTGCTGCGGCGCCAGCGATGACAAGCCCCTTGTCGAAACGTTGGCTCTGTTGTTCCCTTTTTTGGCCGTCGACTTTCTAGCTCATCAAACCGTCATCTCATTTTGCACATGCGCACTCTTAGAATTACCAGGCTAACGCTGTATACGATGGGCGTTTATATGTGGACGTGGTTTCCCTACGAAGCAAGCTTGGAGCAAGGTGCCGCAGATGGACAGACGTCAACATGTCTGTCCCGAATGATTCAACAGAGCACAACAATGCGAACAGTGTCGTTAGTTTGCTACCTGCAATGTGAGAGGTTTTCTTGTTGTGATTAGCAAAAGGAGACAGAACACTGTAATCAGGAGTGTCGCAACTAGGGCTAGTTGGTGTGACATGACGATAGTAATAGCGCGAGAATAGAACGACAACATAGAATCCTTCGGGTCCTTCTTGTATCTGTGTCGTCGTTCTGTTCTCGCGCTATAGCTCCCGTCCTGTAATCAGGTTTGGTAATTAAAACGGTAGCCTTCAACGTGGCAGCGCTGGCTTGGTACTAGTTCAAGCAATTTATACAGAAAATGCGGGATAATGTGCTTAGAAAAATATCACGTGCATGCTACAAACGAAGAGCTGCATCTAGTTGACAAAATTAAACTCACCTGCCCTGGAAGCCACTGCGTTTAGTTAGTCGCACTGACACGCATGGCTCATCACAGGCTCTGTGTGGTCGACCATCATTGGATCACTTTTGGGAACATAAGCATACTATCTATATATTATAGCTCTTGCCTTCGGCATTATCGCTTTCAGTGCGCTTTGAAGCGTTTAAGTGACTAGGGGCGATCAACCGAGTTGTGTAAATCAACCGGACGAAACTATGCATCCTGACACATTCTTCGCTTGTTCATTGCCGCTCGCTTCAAATTTCGCCTCCCTTTGACAATATATATTGTTCAGACGATCGTTGGGACATTCTAGAATAGCGTTACAACTGTTTAGTGTCCACTGCCACCAACACTTTTCGCATAATGCGCATGACCGGGTTTTAGAATGCCTGCACAGTTGGACCAAAATGGTGCAGCGGAAACAGCCACAGTTGAACACGAACGACAAGTTACTTCTTAATCGCATTATGTTCACCATTGCGCTTACCTATACGTTGAAGATTAATTCATATCGCCCAAAATAACGTCCCTCGAAGTTATCCATCAACAGTGTGCATAAACTCAGTGGCAAGGTCCTGGTTTGTTTTGCGCGTTCTTGCACAATCCTGACGCTTGTCTGGCAACTCCGTTTTGAGAAAAGCTCGTGGTGCACAGTTTTTATGTTTATAATGTTACAGGGTGTCGTCGAAGAAAACATAACGAGACAGATGGCGAAAGAGCTGAGGTAGAATAGAGTGGAATGGGGATGCTCAGTAGTATATGCACAGTAGTATAGTTTGCATACGACGCAAGAAAAGTTCAATGGCACACGTGGTGAGACAGATCAACGTCGCTGCGATAGTCGACCACGTGCATCGCTATGTGGAATAGTGTATTGAAGGAAGAAAAAGTAAGGAGGGAGCACTACGTCACACAAATGAAGCCCATCTTGTCGGTACATCACGTGATCAAACCTTCAGAGCTTGTGGTATACGTTTTAGTACTCTCGGTGCTGTTCCGTCTTTGACCCACCTGCGTGAGCCGGCCGGTCAGCGCCGCACTAGCGCGTTTCAATTAAAAGCTACTGGGCACCGTACTCTGAAGTATCAGAAAGGCTTGTGGCTGACGCAAATTTGCACAAAATGTCACCTGTTGGGCCGCTAATTCTGGCTTCAAAATGGCACAGCTTGCCAAGGCTGCTCACGTGACGTCACACTCCCTCATTTCTTTTTTTTTTCCTACATGCATTGCGTCTTGTTCTATTACAGGACGCTATGCATGTAGAGACGACTGTCAACGACGAGCTGATTCTGACACCGATGCAGGTGTCGTACAAAAAACTGCTCGTGTTCCCACATCATAGCATAGTCGGCATCATTGTATTTCTACGCGTTGTTGTGCCTCGCCCAAGTTCCACGTGGTCTTCGCGGCCTGCTGGCACCTGGCAGCTGTTGATGAGTCAACCCTGCACCGGGACGGCGACGGACGCGGACAATCGGGAAAAACCACGTCGCCGGCTCCTCTTGACACAAAAGTCGTTGGCCAAGTTTTTGTCAGCCGCCGAGAGCAACACTCCGAAGCAGCGTCGACCCAGCAGCTGTACGGGGTATTCTGCCTTGCTTGGGTCAACCTGGCTGCATCAGGGAGCGACTTTGCGCATGGGATTCCACGTCATCTCACTGTGGTGCCACGCTGGCGCGTGGGGTCTCCCTCACCAAACAGCGAACTGGGCATGCCTTGCCCCTTTCCTAGGTTCAGAGGGAGGCGGTGTTTGGCTTTTCCCTCTTCGGGGCCGGAGAGGAAGACGACGATCTCATTGGAGTATCCTGCGCATAAATTATCTTTGCAAGGGATCTTGGGAAGGCGGACGATGTATAAAAACGCTAGCGCAGAGGCGCTCGTGGGTGTTTTCTTTTTTCATGTTGTACCACGCTACCATGTAAATACTGTATATAAACATTTTTTTCTCCTTCTCCGGCTTCTCTACTCGTCCTCTCCGGGGACTCGGATGGCCCGAGTCCGCACCACGCTACACAAAGGCGCAACAGTGGCTGGCAGCTTATGGGATTCGCCTGCGTCGGCTGCATCGAAGTGGTGAGTGCCGCGTGTTTGCTCTTCTTTTCGCCAGACTCGTTAGCGCAGATGGTCGGTAACGTGGTAGGGTGATTGTGGTAAATTTTGATTCGCAGACCAAGAATTGGGTGGCTCGTGGGCAAAATTACCTTAGAAGAGAAACGGTGTGCATATCTAAGATGGAGAAGTTTAAGGTCCAAGAACTCCTCGAAATTTGTCAGGAGCTGAATATTTCGGTCGGCTCGGTTAAAAGAAAACAACAAATTTTGGAGCACTTGGGAAAAGAGGAAGTGAGTTTAGAAGAGGCCATTGAGGCCAGAGAAACCATTTTGGCAAAGAAAGAGGAGCGTGAGCGCTTAGCCCGTGAACAGAGAGAGGAGGAAATAAGGAGGGATCGCGAGGATAAAGAACATGAAATCCGTCTGAAAGAACTGGAGCTTCGTATGTCCGTGGGAAATCGAAATTCAGGGGGTGGAGAATCAAAGATAAAGGATCTAATCCACACCTTCAAGGCGGGTGACGACATTGCATTATACCTCGTGCATTTTGAGCGAGCATGCGAAAATGCAGGGTTTAGTAGGGAGACTTGGCCACAAAAACTGATATGCGTACTACCAGGCGAAGTGTCCGATGTTATCGCAAGAATGAATAAAGAGGACTCCGAGGTGTATGACAGGGTAAAGGCTGCATTGCTACGAAAATGTCGCCTATCGACAGAGGCTTTCCGCCTGCGGTTCAGGCACTCTAAGAGGGGCAACGAATCTCATTCAGACTATGCCTACCAAATTAGAGCCAACTTTGAAGAATGGCTCAAAAGCGCGCAAGTCTATGGCAACCATGACAAGGTCATTGAGTTGATGGTACTTGAGCAGTTTTACCGGGGAATTCCCGAGGAGGTAAGGCTTTGGGTGCAGGATAGGATGAAAGACGTAGACATGAACAGGGCAGCAGAACTCGCCGAAGATTACTGCTCACGCCGTAGTCTCCGCAGTACACCACGAACTTCGGAAAAAAATGAAAAGGTAGAAAGCTGGTCGGGAAACCAGGGACGCAAGAGGTTTGCAAGAAATAACTGGAAACCCGAGAATTCCAAGTTATTAGACAGTCAGCAGGGAAAGGACAGTGAGGGGACTAAGGCGGCACCTTCATCAGGTTCAAAGGCGCCGGGTGACATAGCGCATGCGTTAGAAGCGCGGAAGCCAGTTGTTTGCTACAGCTGCGGAGAAAAGGGCCACATGGCCAGGAGCTGTAAGAGGCACATGGCATTTGCCACAATTCAGGAGTCAGAGGATAGCTTAAAGCTGTTGAAGCCTTACATGAGGACACTCTCAGTGAACGGCCGAATGTGTAGGGTATTGAGGGACTCGGCGGCCACAATGGATGTAGCGCATCCAAGTTGCGTATCTTCCGAAGACTATATAGGAGAGTGTGCCTGGATTCGGCAAGTGGCAGAAAAGCAAAGCGTCTGCCTACCGATAGCGAGGGTTGTAATCGAGGGCCCTTTCGGCCAATTGTGTACGGAAGCAGCAATTTCAGCCAACCTTCCGGAGCACTTCCCTTACCTATTTTCAAATAAGTCTGAGGAAATGTTAAAAACACGTGGAGAATCATTTGCCACCGAAATAGCTTGCATGGCCCTTACCCGTTCGAAGGCGCGCGAGCTGACGCAACAGCTGAGCAGCTCACCCTCTGGGGAACAGACGTCCGAGGGCAGTGTAGGAAAACCTGAGGTAGTTGCGACGGAAAATGAGTCTGCCATGCGAGTTGTCGAGACGGAAACTGGGGCTATGGTCGGCAACAGCGAGGAAATATCTCTAACGCCCGAAAACGAGGACTTGGTGACAGGCTCGGTGTTAACACCCGCGTCCACCAGTTGGTGTCAGCTAGCCAGAACCGACCGTGCAACGCTAGTGGTCGATCAAAAGGCGGATCTCGCACTCTCTATGCTGCTAGATGCCATACATAAGGAAGGTAACTCTAGAAAGAACGTTTCGTTCTACACCCAAAACGAGGTGTTGCATCGCAGGTATGAGAACGCTAAAGGGCGGGTCTACAACCAAGTGGTAGTTCCACTAAAATACCGGCGGAACATTCTCGACCTGGCCCACAGCAACGCCTGGGCGGGCCACTTAGGTATAAAGAAAACGAAAGCTAAGCTGGCTCAGGAGTTCTACTGGCCCGGGTGCTGGAAGGATGTAGAGATGTTTGTCCGTGAATGCGACACTTGTCAGCGGATAGGAAAATCAACAGACAAATGGAAGGCACCAATGAAACTAGTGCCAATAATCACAGAACCCTTCCGTCGGCTCGTGATTGACATCGTGGGGCCTCTGCCTCCATCTAAATCAGGATATCGGTACGTCCTGACCGCGCTGTGCGTTGCCACCAAGTTCCCGGAGGCAATCGCACTGAAAGAGTTGAGTTCAGTATGCGTGGTGGACGCATTGTTGTCTATTTTTTCTCGGGTGGGTTTTCCCTCGGAGATACAGTGTGACAACGGAAGTGTGTTCACAAGCTGCCTTACGACTACATTCCTAGAACGCTGCGGGATAAAAATCGCGCATAGCTCTATTCACCATCCACAGTCGAACCCTGTGGAACGCATGCACTCGGTCATGAAACGCGTTTTGCGAGCTTTGTGCTTTGAGCATAAAAGTGACTGGGAGGGGTGTATACCAGCTGCGATGTTTTCTCTGAGGTCGGCCCCACACGAGAGTACGGGTTTTAGTCCGGCTGAACTTGTCTACGGCAGGAACTTGAGAGGTCCGCTGCACTTGATACGAGAGTCATGGACTGGATATGGGGAGGACCCTAATGTGGTTTCCTATGTACTGGATTTATTGGGGCGACTGGGGACTACACGCGAAGTGGTGGAGAGCAACATGCGCGCAGCACAGGCGCTTTCCAAGGCCCGTTACGATAAGTCAGCTCGAAAGCGAGTCTTTAGAGTGGGCGATGAGGTGATGCTGTTGTGCCCTTCAAGAAAAAACAAGCTGGACGTACAATGGGAGGGACCAGCGACAGTGATGTCAGTGCTTTCAGACACCAACTACGAGGTAAAGTGGGGCCGGAAATGCCCCAAAGTGTATCACAGTAACCTAATGAAACCCTATATGCGACGAAAAGCAGTAGTAAACCTTGCACTCAATGTTCCTGAGGACGAGGGCGCGGAAATCCTTTGTCTTTCCGATGGCACGGTCAGCAGCACATTGTCAGATAGGGTAGACACAGGGAACACCCTAAGTAAGGCTCAAGAGGAAGATTTAGAGCTTTTAGTACAGGAATTCGCTACCGTTTTCTCCGAGAAGCCAGGCAAAACGGATGTGATTAAGCACGACATTGAGCTGACGGTTAACAAGCCGATCAGCTGTAAGCCGTATCGGGTGTCACCTAGACAGAGAGAGATACTAGAGGCCGAAATTCGCCGCATGATCGACCTAGGTGTTATCATCGAAGCAGACAGTGATTTCACCTCGCCTTTGATTTTGGTTGAGATTCCGGGCCGTGATCCAAGGCCATGCGTGGACTATCGCCGCCTGAACTCTGTAACAATCGACCAGACTTACCCTATTCCTAACATTGAAGAGAGGGTAGAGACAGTGTCTAAGGCGAAATACATTTCTACGCTAGACCTTGTTAGGGGGTATTGGCAGGTCCCTTTGACAGAGCGCGCGAGTCGATACGCTGCTTTTATCTCACCCCTGGGCACTTTTCGTCCTTTGATGATGAGCTTTGGGCTCAAGAACGCACCGTATTGTTTCAGCCGCCTGATGGATAAGGTTCTCCACGGGCTCGAGAAATTTGCGCTGCCTTACCTAGACGATGTGGCGATATTTTCGGACAAATGGGAAGACCATGTTGAACACCTTCGGATGGTTTTGGAACGGATCAAAAATGCAGGTCTTACGGTAAAGAGAGAGAAATGTCATTTGGGCTGTGCTGAAGTAAGCTATTTAGGGCACATTGTAGGAAATGGGCGTCGTCGACCGTCCGAACTCAAGGTAGCCGCGGTGGTCGGTTATCGTCGTCCCAGCACTAAGACCGAGATGAGAGCATTCCTCGGCCTCACAGGTTACTATCAGCATTACGTCCCGAATTACTCCGAGATTGCCAGCCCTTTGACAGATAGTTTACGCAAGACCGAACCTGTGAACATTCAATGGGACTCTAAAAAGGAAGACGCTTTTCAGAAGCTGAAGCACGCATTGAGTGAGAAACCCGTCTTGAGGGCACCGGATTTTGCAAAACCTTTCACTATTCAGTGTGATGCAAGCGAACGCGGTTTAGGAGCAGTGCTATGTCAGACGGACCAGAGTGGAGAGGAGCGGCCGGTTTTGTATTTGAGTCGCAAATTGAGCAGCAGGGAAGAGGCTTATAGCACTTCGGAAAAAGAATGTGCTTGCATTGTTTGGGCCGTACAAAAACTAGGCTGCTATGTTGCTGGCTCTAAGTTTATTATAGAAACTGATCACTCTCCACTAACCTGGTTACACCAAATGTCACCTAAGAATGGTCGTTTGCTCAGATGGAGCATAGCACTGCAGCAGCACAATTTCGAGGTGCGCTACAAGAGAGGTGGCCTTCATACAAATGCAGACGCCCTAAGTCGAGCGTTTTGACTCGTCAAAAGACGCGGAAGGTTTGTTTGATTTTTTTGTTTACCTTTACCTAGTTTATGTGTACTTTTTTTTTTCGATGTGTTACAGTGAGGGCATAGAGAAATTTTTTACTGACTCCCTCGTTGTCCCGAGCTCTACAGTTTGCTTGTTTAGCTTGATTATAATGTTATCTCGATT
Organism: Rhipicephalus microplus; assembly: GCF_043290135.1. Lineage (NCBI taxonomy): Eukaryota > Metazoa > Arthropoda > Arachnida > Ixodida > Ixodidae > Rhipicephalus > Rhipicephalus microplus. The sequence continues at coordinate 35,625,234 of NC_134702.1, read as the reverse complement.
CCAAATGGAATTACGTATGAAAGAGTTACTGGACACTTGTCCCGATTGGTATGCACATTGTTTCCTTGAGCTTAAGTTATTAAGATAAGATGTTTGCTTTGTAAAATCTGAGGCCTGGCGATGAGAGTGGCGTGCACGCGGTGCTTGTCGCATTGTGTGTGGCTGACAAAGGTCGTTTCTTGGAGCTTGTCACCCACTTTTCACCGAAGCGGGGCGCAGAGGCCAGCTCTTGGAGCATTCCAGTTTGACCAGGCCCTTCGAGAAAGCAAGAGCCTTGCCGGAACGTCGCCGACATCGACCCGGCCGAGCTGCATGGAACAACTCGACCTCCCGATGTATCATCTGGCGGCGGGGGTGCTGTTGTGCCTCGCCCAAGTTCCACGTGGTCTTCGCGGCCTGCTGGCACCTGGCAGCTGTTGATGAGTCAACCCTGCACCGGGACGGCGACGGTCGCGGACAATCGGGAAAAACCACGTCGCCGGCTCCTCTTGACACAAAAGTCGTTGGCCAAGTTTTTGTCAGCCGCCGAGAGCAACACTCCGAAGCAGCGTCGACCCAGCAGCTGTACGGGGTATTCTGCCTTGCTTGAGTCAACCTGGCTGCATCAGGGAGCGACTTTGCGCATGGGATTCCACGTCATCTCACTGTGGTGCCACGCTGGCGCGTGGGGTCTCCCTCACCAAACAGCGAACTGGGCATGCCTTGCCCCTTTCCTAGGTTCAGAGGGAGGCGGTGTTTGGCTTTTCCCTCTTCGGGGCCGGAGAGGAAGACGACGATCTCATTGGAGTATCCTGCGCATAAATTATCTTTGCAAGGGATCTTGGGAAGGCGGACGATGTATAAAAACGCTAGCGCAGAGGCGCTCGTGGGTGTTTTCTTTTTTCATGTTGTACCACGCTACCATGTAAATACTGTATATAAACATTTTTTTCTCCTTCTCCGGCTTCTCTACTCGTCCTCTCCGGGGACTCGGATGGCCCGAGTCCGCACCACGCTACACAAAGGCGCAACAGCGTCGTTCGTTGTACACAACGCACAATAACTGGCGCTATACGACAGCGCACGCAGATGCAGTGAGTGCGCACTCGCTACAGGTGATACGTTTCCAAGCAATGTGTTAAACAATCCTCGGTCAAGAAACCTGGTGTTAGGGCCGGTGTAGACAGCATTTCACCCCGGTTACCATCCGTTGCAGCTCGGGTCTGGCGGGTCTCGTCGTAGTAGGCAGCTCGTCGCCACAACCGGGCCCGTTTAGCTCAACTTGCAGGAAAGGTGCATTCGTAGGCATATATAATACAGTGGTTTATTTACATAGAGAGAAAGAGAGAGAGATCAAAAATACAGTTTAGCTTTTGTGTCGAGTACTCAAGTAGGCCGCGAGGACTGAATATACAGTCTTGTTTGCTCAAATCCGCGGATAAGGAAAATGGCTTCTAATTGCGTTGTCCTCTCCCAGGACATACACCAATTTGGAGGGGGCCGCCCGCACATGCCCACGTCAGCGTCCTTGATTGGGGCGGAGTCACCGCACTTCAAGTAAGGCCCCATGGTTTCCCTTCACTGGCTGAAATGGTCGCTAGGTGATGGGTCTCACGCTCATACCGACAAATAAAAAGGACCGCAACGACGCCTTTGTTCCTCTGAGAAAAGATGTCGCGACCATAACTCATTGTAGAAGATTGAGACACCCGGGTTGCAACGGCTTTCCGCAAGCTAGCAGCTTCTCGGGGACTCATTAGAAGACCAGGAAACTCTGCTCCCCTTTCGGCACCTAGTTTTCCAACGGTGCTTCCGACGCTTGTTTCATATACGTGAACCTTCGAACGCGTCGCCTTCGGTGAACTTGCGCTCTCGATGATTGGTTTTCGTTGGCAGAAACATAGTTTCTTCTGCGAGCTTCTGGTGTAGCTCATTTTGAGAAGTTCTGCTCTTGAATTTCTTGCCTTGGCTGCGTTCACCTTGGAAGTATCACCCTTCTTCTCTCCATTCCGAACTTGATTGCTCCATTCGCCGCTGTGGCCTCGTCTCAACATACTTAATCGACAATGAGGTAGCTTGTACTGTTCACATTATTCTCCCCATTGATGTTTGTAGCTTACTCGTAGAGCCCTTAGGACTAATTCAGGCAGCAGGCTCCTCTGCCCTCGCAGTTTTTCTCTTGCTCCTTTTCGCTTGAATGCGTTTTCATTTGCTTCTGTCAGACATTTCTACGCATGGCTGCGAGGACTTTGCAACATCTGAATCTGTTAGCTTTGGCTTGCACCCATTCTTAATATCCATTGATTCCCTTTTAGCCCTTCAAAGGTTTCCCGCTTTTCATTATTAGAACTTCGTTTCTCCACCATATGCACATGAATTGTTGTAACTGTCGTGTCCTTTGCTTCATTCATAGCGTACGCTGATGGGAGTTCTAAAGGCGTGGGCAAGTTCTTTGAATGTAGCGGTTCTGTGCGTGCTTAAATGCTCGTTACGGCGGTCAAATCGGCGACTTTTCGGCTTCCAGAACGTTGAGCAATTCGTCATGAGTCTGAGTATTCTAGCTTCCGTAGAAGAAGATTGGTTCTCAAAAAGCAGAGGCTTGATGGTCGCGCCATAAACAAAGAGTGCACGTTAGCTTGTACTTCTGTCCAAATACTTTGCCTCATGGCCTCCAAGCGAGCTTGTCGAGCATTTATTACGCCCGCGATCTTATATTGAACTCTGACTTTGGCTAGTATAATCTGGTGGTTCATAAAGCTCTGCTTCGCCCATCTGGGTTCTCAAGTGATCGATATGGACGACGTCTTCTACTTCCTTGTCGACGTCTTTAAGAAGCTTGCAATACTCAATCAAAATTCAATAGATATATCGTAACTCACTTACTGACGGACGTTCCACGTGTATTAGGCGTTCAGTGTTGGCGATGGCTTCCATGACGGCTTTGGGCACTTCATTCCGCCTTGCGAATAGGGCCTCCATTATTCGATCCAGTGTCAGAAACGTGAGAAATCACTGGCCGGTCACGTCACGAGGTGAAGTCACAGTCAACGTGGTATCCGTCACAAACGCTTCGCAGTATAAAGTCTCAAGCAATGTCGAGATGTGCTTCTTGACCTGGTTCTCGGGAATGGTTTGGCTTCGCACATCAGCTTCAATGGCGGCGTCACGACAGTCACCCAGGCTTCAAATGCGGTTCAAAAATTACAAAGTCCGCTTGGTCTCGTGCACTTTGTTATGCCAGCGAGTCCTCGTCAAACGTCCGTGCCTCTGAAAAGGGCAATCTGGGTCAAGGCCAGCCCGCAGTCCGCCTGGCGCGATCAACTCGACGGAGTGAACACGTGCGGCGCCTCCCTGGCCCACGTGCATTGAGTCAGCTGCGCACGTGACAGCGAGCCGGCGTCTTCGTGTCTGGTGGTCACGCATGGCGCGGCGACCCCCCATTGGAGGAATCTGCCCTGACGACCAGCGGCGCTTCTGATTGGACATTTTGGTTGGACCCGGTGCAAATAAAAGAAGCCCTGCGGCGTGTCGCGATCAGCGGTCTTAGGCGAAAGGCTGACCTATGTGTTAGAGAGGAGAGCTCGGCTCTTCGAGTCTCTGTCGGCCCCAGTGCCGAAATTGTAACGCCTCTGTATATATGCTGTACATAAACCTTGTTTAACTCACCGTCGTCTCGTCCGCTCGTCTTATCAGCTCTGCGCAGAAGCAGTCGCGAGCTGAGAAACATACGCTACCAAACGGCTGGTTATCTTCCCGGCGGAGTTGAAAGCAGTGGCGCCTTGGGACCGTGTTGGCATCGCCGTCTTTCGCAACAGTGGTGGCTTCGGCGGGATCGGTCCGGCTTTCGCAACAGTGGTTGGCAGCTGCGGGATCGGCCGGCGTCAGCGACATCGATGCGGTGAGTGCCTGATGTTTTCCCCTCAGTTCACCAGACTACTCTAGCTCAGGTTGTAGTAGTTTAGAGAAGGGCTGTGTGAAGCATTAAAGTAAGCTTTGATCGTTTCAAGCCAAGTCGAAGCGCTTTGAAACCAAAGTTAATGCGGAGGGGGTAAACACGGGAGTGTGAAAAATTGCTTGCGCGTCTTGCTAGTAGGCTTATAGTGGGTACGGCAAGTAGATTCTTAACAGGGGCAAACAGCAAGAGGCTAGTGTGAACGATGGAGAACCTTAAAGTGAAGGAACTCATCGAAATTTGTGAGGAACTCGGCATTACTTTGGGCCGTGCGAAACGAAAGCAAGCGATCCTTGAGATCATGAAGGATGAGGGAGTGTCGGCTGAGGAAGTCGATGAGGCCTGGGTGGATATCAAAGCACGCCGTGAGGAGGCTGAAAGGCGAGAAGTAGAAGCTCGCGAACGTGAGGAGGCTGAAAGGCGCGAAGCTCGCGAACGTGAGGAGGCTGAAAGGCGCGAAGCTCGCGAACGTGAAGAAAGGCGCGAAGCTCGCGAACGTGAAGAAAGGCGAGAAGCTCGCGAACGTGAAGAAGCTGAAAGGCGAGAACGTCGCGAGCGCGAGGAGGCCGAGAGACAGGAGCGCCTCGAGATGAAACGAATAGAATTGGCAATCCTACAGTGTTCGCAGGTGCCTAGCGCAGCTTCTCCGACGATTCAGGTCAGCGGTATTAGAATTCGGGATCAACTGCCACCGTTCGTAGTAGGCGAGGACATGGCGAAGTATCTCGTCAAGTTTGAACACGTCTGTGAGCGAAACGCTTTGGAGCGGTCTCTTTGGGCGCAGAACCTGTTAGCTCTTCTTCCCGGCGAAGTGTCCGACGCGATAACTTGCTTGTCGAGGGAAGCGTTTGAGAGCTATGACGAGGTTAAGGAAGTGCTCTTGAGACGTTATAAGTTGTCACCCGAGGCTTTCAGGCAAAGGTTCCGGTATGCTGAAAAGGGGAATGAGTCACACGTTGACTTCGCGTTTCGTCTTAAAGCCGATTTAATTGAATGGCTCAAGGGCGAAGGTGTTTATGACGACCGCGATAAAGTGGTGGAATGCGTTGCATTGGAGCAATTCTACCGCTGCATCGAGGATAATGTCAGACTTTGGCTGCAGGACAGACTTGGGGAAGTACAGCTAAACAAGGCAGCAGAGTTAGCTGAGGAGTATTATACTCGCCGAAAGTTGCACAGCAGGGCAGTGCGCGTTGAAAAGGATGAGAGAAAAGAGGGCTTTTCAAGGAAACCTGATCAACGGAAACCCGTTCCGCACCGTAATTTCAAAAAGGACCCGTCTCTTACGAAGGACAGTGTAGGGGAAGGGCAAACAGAAGCGGAGAAATCAAGTGAGGTCTCTACCACACAGGCATTTGAATCGGAAAACAAACGGAAGCCGCTAATCTGCTACAACTGCAAAAAGGAAGGGCACATCGCGAGAAACTGTCAGGAAAAGTTTGCCTTCGCAACGATCCGAGAATCAGAAAAAAACATTCGGTTGTTGGAGCCGTATCTCCAAGAAATTAGGGTCAATGAGAAAACGTGCCGAGCACTTAGAGACTCAGCGGCAACCATGGACGTTGTCCATCCTTCATTGGTGTCTCCGGATGACTTCACAGGAGAATGCGCGTGGATCAGGCAAGTCGCCGAGGAGCAGAGTGTTCGCTTACCAATCGCCATGGTTGTCATGGAAGGCCCGTTCGGTAAGCTTCGCACCGAAGCGGCTGTGTCTGCCGCGCTGAACGATCGTTTTCCTTATCTTTTCTCCAACAACTCGGAGCAGCTTCTCAAAGAGCAGGGCAAATCGTTCTTTCCCAACTTAGCGTGCATGGCCCTCACGCGATCGCAAGCGCGAAAGCTTTCGCAGGAGCTTGATCGGGTTCAATGCGGTGAACGCTCAAGTGACCTTGTCGGCGGGTCGACGGAACCTCAGAGAGGAAATTTTCCGCGTGAGTCATGTGAGCAGTCACGCGAGCGGCCCGTCGCGGAAGCGGCCGGCGCGGTATGCGTTGGGGGAGACGACATGGCGCCATTGAATCAGAGCGAGAGGGCTGCAACGCTCTCGCCTGTAGCGGAAAGTTGGAGCGAGCTGCCGAGAGTTGATCGAGAGACGCTCATTCGAGAGCAGCGTGAGGACCTCTCGATTGAAGCGCTAGTGGAAAGCCACAAAAACGCGGCAAAAGTGCTGTCGAAGGAGCACTACGAGAAATCTGTGAAGAAACGCGTTTTTGAAGTAGGAAGTCAGGTAATGCTGCTGCAGCCGTTCAAAAAGAACAAGCGTGAGGTTGATTGGGAAGGGCCTGCCAATGTAATATCGAAGCTTCCCGATACGAATTCTGAGGTGAAATTAGGAAGGCGGCAGAACAAAATTTACAACTTGATGAAACCATACGTTCAACATCAAGCGGTCGTAAATCTGTTGTTGAATGCTTCAAAGGAAGAGGAAGCAGAAATTTTGAGTTCTAGTGAGGTAATTGAAGGGGGATCGAAAGTAATCCGGGAGCAGATAAACCTAGAGCCTAGCTTAAGTGAAGGACCTGAGAAAGAGGACCTGAGAAAGATTGTTTCCGAGTTTGGGTATGTGTTGTCGGACCGTCCCGGAGACACGACGGGGATCGAACACGATATCGAGCTAACTTGTGAGGAGCCAATCCGTAGCAAGCCGTATCGTTGTTCCCCCGTGCAAAAGCAGATCATGAAAGAGGAGATCGATAAAATGCTGGAGTTGGGAGTCATAGTACCGGGCGAGAGTGACTATACATCCCCTCTAATATTGGTTCAGGTGCCAGGAAAAGATCCGAGGCCATGCATCGATTACCGGCGTCTTAACGCAATAACTCGAGACCAAACTTACCCGATACCCAACCTAGAGGAGAGCGTGGAAACTGTGTCACAGTCCAGCTATATTTCCACGTTAGACCTCGTGCGAGGGTATTGGCAAGTCCCCCTTACAGAGCGTGCCAGCCGCTATGCCACATTTGTTTCTCCATTTGGAACGTATCGCCCACTTAAGCTGAGCTTTGGATTGAAAAATGCACCCTTTTGTTTTTCAGGCTTAATGGACCGCGTTCTTAAAGGCCTCTCCGAGTTCGCTCTGCCGTATATTGACGATGTCGCCATCTTCTCCAACAACTGGGAAGAACATGTCGAGCATCTACGCGTCGTGCTGAACAGGTTGAGAAAGGCTGGCCTTACCGTGAAACCTACTAAATGTCACCTAGGGTGTGGCGAGGTGTCTTACCTGGGGCACGTTGTGGGGCGTGGCCGGCGTAGACCTTCAGAAATTAAGGTAGCCGCTGTCGTGAACTATCCACGACCAACCACAAAATCAGAGATAAGCCCTTATTATTCTTGGGCCTGGCTGGATACTATCAGCATTACGTGCAAAATTACTCTAGCATTGCCAGCCCCCTCACTGACGCGCTTCGAAAGTCCGAGCCGGTTAAAGTAGTATGGGACTCAGAAAAGGAGACTGCGTTTTGCCAGCTAAAACAGGCCTTAAGCGAAAAACCTGTTCTCATGGCACCCGATTTCTCTAAGAGATTTGTGATTCAATGCGACGCGAGTGATCGCGGCATGGGAGCTGTATTGTGCCAGGAGGACAGTGCTGGTAACGAAAGGCCAGTTTTGTATTTAAGTCGAAAACTCAGCGGCAGGGAAGAGGCGTACAGTACCTCTGAAAATGAATGCGCTTGCCTCGTGTGGGCCGTTCAAAAGCTAGCTTGTTATGTCTCCGGTTCGAGGTTTGTGGTTGAAACGGACCACTGTCCTCTAACCTGGTTAAATAACATGTCGCCTAAAAGTGGCCGGTTACTGAGGTGGAGCATGATACTCCAACAGCACAACTTTGACGTTCGCTACAAAAAAGGAAGGCTAAACGCTAATGCAGACGCATTGAGCCGTGCGTTTAGTTAGTACCTTCTCAACTTTTCGGTTTCTGGCTGGCGATTCGGGGCAAAATTTTGACCTCATCACGACCTGGGCTGAGCGCTCTCGTTCAGAGTGATCTCAAGGGGCCAACTTTATGTGGTATTCTAATCCGTTACGTTGTTGTACGTGGAAAAAAAAATTGAGTTGTCATTTTAAGGGTCTTTTGTCCCACATGTGCCTCTTGATGTAGAGGGAACAAAATTCCGATAAACACGTAGTTAGGTATATGTTGTACTATACTTTGTCTGGTGTTCTGTCGGGTGACCGAGGGCACTTGCTTGTGTCGTGTGTTGTCTGTTGTCGAACCGTTCTTAGCAAGTTGCAGAACCATCGACAAGTGCTGAAACCGAAGATGGTCAGAAGAGGCGAGTGAAGCTGGTCGACAAGTTGTGGCGACAAGCCAGTGGAGCTGGGATCCGTCGTCAAAAATGGGATGTGTTCCCGGAACAGTTTGGAGCTGTATTCTCCCTATGGCCCTGGAGGCGAACCTGGATGGACCTGGCGAACGAGCGCACCTGACATCCGAGCCCCGTGGAAGCAGCTCGTCTTTCCGGTGCATTGTCTGGCGGCGGGGGTGCTGTTATGCCAGCGAGTCCTCGTCAAACGTCCGTGCCTCTGAAAAAGGCAATCTGGGTCAAGGCCAGCCCGCAGTCCGCCTGGCGCGATCAACTCGACGGAGTGAACACGCGCGGCGCCTCCCTGGCCCACGTGCATTGAGTCAGCTGCGCACGTGACAGCGAGCCGGCGTCTTCGTGTCTGGTGGTCTGACGCATGGCGCGGCGACCCCCCATTGGAGGAATCTGCCCTGACGACCAGCGGCGCTTCTGATTGGACATTTTGGTTGGACCCGGTGCAAATAAAAGAAGCCCTGCGGCGTGTCGCGATCAGCGGTCTTAGGCGAAAGGCTGACCTATGTGTTAGAGAGGAGAGCTCGGCTCTTCGAGTCTCTGTCGGCCCCAGTGCCGAAATTGTAACGCCTCTGTATATATGCTGTACATAAACCTTGTTTAACTCACCGTCGTCTCGTCCGCTCGTCTTATCAGCTCTGCGCAGAAGCAGTCGCGAGCTGAGAAACATACGCTACCAAACGGCTGGTTACCTTCCCGGCGGAGTTGAAAGCAGTGGCGCCTTGGGACCGTGTTGGCATCGCCGTCTTTCGCAACAGTGGTGGCTTCGGCGGGATCGGTCCGGCTTTCGCAACAACTTCTACAGTCGTGCCTCCCGGGTTTCACGGCACCCAAATGATGAGAAAAGGACGAGCCGCCGTACCCACGGTGAAGCCCACCCGTCAAGCTTTTCTTTTTTCCGAATGCACTGCTCTAATCCCCGAGGATGATAATGTCGCTCCTCGTCCACTACACAATTTGGAACATGTGCAATGGGCATGTAAACACCGCGGGGCAGGATGCCTAGAGGAGAGAGAGGGAGCGAGTGCCGGCTAGCAGACGCTGCCTGCGTAAGCGTTGTGAGGCGAGTGGCGGAGGTTGCATGAAGACGAGAGAAGAGAGGAAGAGGGGACGCGCATGCGCAGCAGTGGTGGTCACGCTGCACACCGGATTGAGCTCGATCATAAGAAAGTTCGCATTTAAAAAAGAAAGTATTGCCGCAAGGGCGAACCAACGAATACAATAGCAACATACTGAAACGTTATACGAAGTAAGGCTGACTGTTTACTCTTGGATACGATCTTGCCCAACTCATTAAGGGAGTATCACCGCTCCAAGGAGTCGAGCGGTTTTTGTGCTTTCAGTTCTCTAAACAAGCGTTGAAAGCACGAGCAAGATTACAAGCTGTCTCCATAGTTTTTGTCAAGAAAGCGCGTGCACCAGCACTCGCGCCCAGGTCTTGACGAGCTAAGTTCAATCAATCAATCAATCAATCAACCAACCAACCAATCAATCAATCAATCAATCAATCAATCAATCAATCAATCAATCAATCAATCAATCAATCAATCAATCAATCAATCAATCAATCAATCAATCAATCACTCATTCATTCAATAAATCAATCAATCAATCAATCAATCAATCAAATTTTATTTTCGCTTCAGACAATACAGCGCATTGTCACTGCGAAAATAGGGGACCAGAGAAAAAAGCTGCGCTTGCGCAGCTTAACTAAGCTCTGGTCACCCGTACTGCAGTAGTGACAGGGCAAAACATCTAAAAAGTCTATATAGCCACAGTATATACAATGCGATTACCAAAAGTAGTTATGTAGACTACGGTGTTCTAATGAAAAAAAAAACATCAATGTATGTTTTAAGTTACAATCACTTTAGTAAAACCAGCTACTGTAAATATACAAACATGAGTAGTTCTAATACATTTACATAAACAGATCTAGTAAGGTTTTGTTAGTAAAGTTAAGAACGTCAACATTTCTTCGTTCTAGTTCATTTAGTGTGGTTGCGAGTACATAATCAAGTTTTTCTTTCCCATAATGGGTACGCGAGAAAGGAACGTAGTATGGTGGGTGATGCCTGAAAGGATAGGAAATTGCATTTGCTCGAAGATTTGCAAGATCTTCGAATAGCTGTGTTCTTCCTAATGTGGCATTTTTGTATGTTCTCAGTAGTTTATGCTTGTATATGTTGTGAATCTTCATAATTTTATGTTTGTGGAATAAAGGTTCTGTGTGTTCTAGAAACGAGACGTTTTCTATTGAACAAAGTGCTTTTTTCTGGACCAAGAATATTTGCTGTCAGTTTGATAATGTTGTGTTTCCCCATATTAGTGTGCAATAATATAAGTGAGAGTTGAAGAGCGCGAAATATTATAAGATTCTTTTAATTCTAACAGGAAAAGTGTGACGGTTTTGGCTTAATACACCGGCTGCTGTGCTTAATTTTGGCAATAAGGTTCTCACATGTTCATTCCAGGACATATTTTCTGCAAAAATTACACCTAGAATCTTAATATGTTTCTCTATTTTGATTTGAAATGGCCCAAGAGTTATATAATCGTCGATGCTTCTTAAAATGCCCGGGGCACGGAACAACACACATTTAGTTTTCGATTCGTTTAAAGTAAGCCTATTGAACTTGCACCAGATCTGTAAGTTATGACAGAATGTGTCACCCTTTCGTGTTATGGTCTCCAAGTCTCTTCCCTCAAGAAGTACCGAGCAATCGTCGGCATATATAATATATTTACAATCCTCATAGATTCTTACAATATCATTAATATAGAAAAGGAAGAGAATCGGCCCTAGTATGCTACCCTGAGGAACCCCATATTCAATAGGCCTAAGGTGTGATTTACATTTATTTAGTTCAACGCATTGGTAGCGCGTTTTCAAATAATATTTAATAAGTTGTAACACTGTCCCACGTAACCCATAATGTTCTAACTTTCAAATAAAATTGAGTGGTTTACCCGATCGAAAGCTTTACAAAAATCTAGAAATATACCCAGTGTCATGACCTTATTTTCAAAGTTGTGTAATATTGCCTATTTTTGAACAAGAAGTGCTGTTTCAGTGCAACGTCCCTTTCTGAAGCCAAATTGGTGATCTGTTAATCGGTTGTATTTTGTAATAAATTTCTCAATACGACAATTTATTACTTTCTCGAGTCCCTTTGAAAAGATAGGCAATATTGACACAGGACGACAGTTGCTTAAGCTATTTTTGTCTCCATTCTTGTAAATCACTGAAACTCTAGCCACCTGCATGCTGTCTGGAAAAAAGTCCAGTAGAGATAGCGACGTTATATATGTGTGTAAGCACTGGTGCAATTAAGTCTATAACGTATTTAATTGGTTTTATTTCTAGATCATCCACATCGCGGCTACGACTGTTCCTAAGCTTCTGATACAGCATTGTCACTTCAGGGACAGATGTTGGCTGCAAGTACATTGTGTGGGATAGCCTCGGAATACGATTAGCAGCTTCGTGACAGTAGGTGCTACTTCGAATTTCAACAAAGAAATTGTTGAAAAGGTTGGTGAGTTCGGTCCCGCCAATCGTTTTGTCATTTATGACGAGATTGTCGATCGTATAATCCTTGGTATTCTGGTTTAGTAACTTGTTTATTTTTTCCACACTTTGTTACCACTACACAAGCAATTGTTGTCAAATACACGCTTATAATATTCGTTTTTTGATTTTTAATGTCTTTATTCAACCTATTTGGAAATGTCTTAAACTCTTTTAATTCTTCCGTGTTACGAGACTTACGAAAGTTGGCGAAAAGCTTATTCTTATGTTTAATAAGCTTGATGTATTCATGTGTGATCCACGGTTTGCGCACCCTTTTTTGTTTACGGTATGTCCGTGATGGGAACGACTCTAAATAATGTTTTTTGAAAATTTTTATAAATAAGTCATAACACTTATTGCTGTCTTCAAGAAGAAATACTTCCCTCCAATCTGTTTTAGAAATCTTATCCCGAAACACCTCTAGCGCTTGAGACGATATATCCCTGTACACGAGCTGAGGCCAATCCCTTTGTTGCAATGAACTGTTACGGTTAAGCATGCAAAATGTAGGTAGGTGATCACTGACGTCACTGTAGATAACGCCAGAGAGAATGCCATCAGTGTTTCGGTTAGTAATGAACAAATCTAGCACAGAAGCTGATGAAAGAGTAACGCGTGTAGGTGTTGATATAAGATTTTGAAAACCGTTGCTTTGTAATACAAGCAAAAAATCATTCGCCGCACTCAAGCCTTTGGAATGTCAATGTTCATATCACCGCCTATTGTTAGTAACCATCTGTTTTCACTGGCACATGAAAGCAAAGAATCGAGAAACTTCAAGAACGCTGAGATGTTGCCACTTGGTGGTCTGTACAGAACAGCGAACACATTGCTATTTTTCCTAATACAAATGGCTTTGATATCACAAGTAACAGTGCTAAACTCTGGTAGAATTTCAAAACCTGGTATAGCAACCTGAATAGAAACTCCACCACCCCTACATTTTTTTCTGTTTAGAAAGAAGTGATCGTAAGACGGTAAAACAAAGTGATCCGAATTTTCATTGTACCAAGTCTCAGTGAACATAAGTGCATCGAAACTAATATTGCAGGATTCTAAAAGGGCGTAGATTTCATCAAATTTACATTGCATGGATCTAACATTTAGATGAAAAACCTTAAAAAGCTTCTCTGGGTTGTCAGATATGATACCACGCATGTCCTCAGGTAGCACGTAGTTAGCATCCAAGTTTCTACAATCTGGAAAATCGAAGTGATCGCGCAGGGGGCGCGCATCCTTATCCTCTGGCGGTGACCTTGTCCAAATCGCTCTCGCGTTTTATTGCCACGATGGATGAAGTCTCATCGCGACGGGCAAAAATGGCACCGTTTTTATCCAGACAAACTTCCAGCCATGTTCGCGCTTGCGCGGTGTTGCCATACCAAGTAGTCTCTTTAGATACTTACAAAGGTGTTTATTTACAAAGATAGGATGATTTGCCTCACTTCTAGAAGCTTCCAGTGATAGACCCAGGCTTCCGCTCGTAAGTTTAGTTTTTTTTTTAGCCTTCTCTAGAACCTTGTCTCTCTTTTCGCGCTTCACGAACTGAACAATAATGTTCTTCTTTGCTTTGTCTTTCGTTGCCACTCTGTGAATTACGTCTATATCGTTCGCGCAGACAGGTTCACTGATGGCCGTTCCAGTTTGAGCAAGAACATCTCTCAAACACTCATTCGGTGTTTCCGTAACACCTTTGATCTCAAGGTTTTTGTTGCGCGAGTACTGCTCAGTTTTGACAAGACTGGTTTGACATTCCATCATTTCCCTCTCTAATGAGCAAACTTTATGCTGGAGCGCTTCATTTTCTTTTTTAAGAGAGCTGGACTCCGTCAAAGTAGCATCAAGCCGCAAGTTAGCATCATCGAGATTTTTACTAATGAAATCCATGCTGTGCCTCATGTCGTCGATCTCAGTCCGGAGCTTTCTCTCTTCTGCACGCATGCTTCTTTCGAGAGATTCTTTCATGTTCTTAAATTCATTCCGGAGTTCATCTTTGAACTGTTCAACCTGTTTTGAAACATCCTTTGTCATTTCTAATGGTCACAACAACGAACAGAAAGTGTCACTCTTTGTGGTAGTGGTGACAGCGAAATGTCCTAATAGACTTTTAGAAATATTTGAAAATTTTGCTAACCTGTAATGTGCAGCATTCAAGAATTACGCCTGCTGCTCCGCTGCTGTCACCGCTGCCAAATGATGCGTCTGTGGAACAGCGGTAGTTTTATAGCCGGGCGGTGGTCACGTGCTCTGTCGTTCAGCCTGCGCAGTCAGGACCCGATGAGCGAAGCCTGTGCGCTGCTGTCCTCTTCTGTACACTTGCGCTGTCTTGCGGCGCAGTCCCACGTGTCCGTCGAATATCGCTGTCAGCACGGTTTCATTGACGCCTGTAATGTGCAACATTCAAGAATTACGCCTGCTGCTCCGCCGCTGTCACCGCTGCCAAAAGTTCGCAGTTGCTGCTCCTCGGTGGCGCCTTATCAATCTCCTACGCCGCATGGCATTTCCTTTTTGGTTGACGAGCCATTGACATTAGGCGTCACACACTGAGTGACGTTACCGCATGTACCTTCCTGCGACGGAGACGACCAGCTCTTTTCGTATCTGTTGCAGCCATGTTCGTCGTTAGCGCTCGCGTGCTTTTACTAGTGCGTATAGAACATATGATGTGCGGGGCGATGTTATGTTGAAATTTATAGCTGAAACTAGCTCTGACTAAATACTGCAGTTGCTACCCGCCTCTCCTTGGTACGTCCTCGTAAGTATACGCGCTGTTTTCGCCTTGGTAGGAACAACCACCTAGTTATGTGTTATTCCAGCTCAAAATTAGGCCTTTGTTGTAGAACGTAGACTATGAGGATAAGAACAAGATGTAGAAGAGAAGGAGCATGTGTTGCTCTTTTACGTGAGCCCTATCTTGCCACGTATATGACTAGCTTCACGGAGATATATTAACTCACTTGTGGTTCCTACGACTCTCCCACAAGGGTATATATAAGAACCACCTAGGAGAGTTCGGGCGTCTCTTTAATGAGGGTTATGTATGTGGCAAGTTCGGATGCCGAAAAAGGAGTCGCAGGATTGTTTTCTTAGCGTGTAAGATGCCGAGAACTCAAGTGCAGATATACAGAGAGAAAGTTGTTAGCCGCCCCACTTAACTCTGTAAATACTAACTGTGTTCTAACCATATTGGTGCCGCCAATTTAGAATAGGGACTGTAATTGCAGTGTCCCAGTTTATTTTCAGTTTAGTTTTTTTTGTTCATTGTAGTGGGAATTCAACTCACTGCCTCGTGCTAAGTATCATTATGAAAGTATGCTGTAAGAAGTCATTGCTGTTGCGCCACTCAATCTAGTCACAGCGTGCGAGCCAAATGCAAGGATGCAAGTATACAGTGCCGTCCACTTACGGTGAACACAGACCAGCGTGACCACGCTCCGCGCAGCGCCAGTGTGCCGGTGCGGCCTTGCATCAAAGTGTAGTGACCACGGTGCAAGAATACTTTAGGTGAGTGAACGACGCGAAGCGAGCACTTGGCGGGGAGGGACCGATTATGTTCTCGTTTGCGACGTGCCGATAGGTGGCTCGCCGGACTGAGGACCGTGGCAGGTTGCTGGCGCATTCCGCAAAGCGTATCCGGCACGTGAGCGATGGTTTCCAAATCCGATAAACCCAGGTAACCGTGCGATACCAACCACGCGACACGCATGCGGCGCTGCTCTATGCATAGAGCAGCGCCGCGAAAAATAAGGGTAATAAGGGAGGAGGTTGACGATGCAACGAGGGTGTTGTGGCGACGATAAATGAGCACCGCTACTTTCCTACATCACGGGGCTTTCCTACACCGAGAAAGGGGGAGGGGAAGCCGGGGCAAGGTTTGTAGCGCTATCTTCCAGGCTCCTAGCGAAGCAGATTATTATCGGACAGCGGATCGTCCCGGCGTTCGCTCACCTAAAGTATTCTTGCACCGTGGTAGCGACGCATGTGCACACGAACAAATGGGAAATGCTTTACGTCTTCCGCTACATTGCTTGAGTGCGCCATTCCGTAGTGGGCAAGTCAAGGTCTGTACGAATCGGTCGTGAAAGTGCGGCGAAAAGTGCTTCAGAAGCTTTTGCCAGTGACATCAGCATGGGGAGTTACGGGTTAAAGTACGACCATTTGTGGAGGGAACAAACAAACAACATTATTTAAAAACCAAGTTTTATTCAAAGTCGAAGCAATCACTATGTTTCGCAACTGACATTTTTTCCTCCAGCAATATTATGTAGGTGTAATAAACAAAATACTTATGAGACTTTTTCATTATTACGAAACATTGTTTGTACAGCACCTTCTGCCCATGCTCTTATTACTCAGTGTAGCCCTTGCATTGCCTGGGTATGCATGGCGACGCCCGCTCGTAAAGTTCGTCAGCGGAGACACACCCCGTCACGTGTTTTAGTGTTCTGCGCTTGCTTGCGTTCTCTGTTGTGCGCGAAATTGTTAGGCGCGTTTTATCTTTAGTTAACGTATTGAGTGCAGCGTCCGACGAACAGAGGAAAGATGCGAATTACATTTAACGCCGAGTATTTTTGTCGGTAGCTGCGAAAACAGTGTGATGTGCAAGGATGCAGTGGCAACAAACGTACGCCTGGTGACCCATGTCTTTTAGATAAGAAACGAGGACAATGATTCGGAATGCGCTGCTCGTTGGACTTTCATCTATCAGTATTCCTGCAGCCCGCTCTTCTTCTTGAACATGCAGTGCATACCATTATTCGCGTTATCGCTGAGCAGATTACCTATCGTGCTGCCATAGCGGTAATTTATCGGAGCATACTGAAAAATAAACATAACGCAAATAGTATCCGCCAACTTTTTGTGCTTATTACCATCGTGTGCTGTGTAATAAAGTTGAGTTATTGTGACCATTGAATAAAATTGCAGTATCACAATTTTGGCGGGACTTGGCGTCATTTATTCCTGTGAAAAGTGAGGAACACAAGCATTGTGCCTGCTAAAAAAAAAAAAACTGCGGATGTGGGAAACAAATAAGCAACGCACAGATATGACAAGTATACGCGGTTGGCTGCTTTAATAAATCCGCAAAAGATGCCCCGAACGCCGAAGTTTGAAGATCATGTTTCCTTGTAAAATCAAGGTAAAGTGAACGGTAGTACACTTAACCACCACTATCTATTGATGAGTCAGTATCAAATTAGCTGGCGTTGACTTAAAGTGCAGTCGCGGAGGGCTCGCCGGGGATCACCTTAGCGCGAGTCCTTAACGACCAGAAAATAATTTGAGATGAAATTTCATGCTAGTGCACACAAAATGACGTCACTCGTTCACCAGCTAGTGCGTCACATCCGCTTTTATTTTTTTGTTCCGCCGCAAGTGTTCCCTCCTCACAGAGATGGTCAAGGGCCATTTTCTGAACGCATGGGCTTTTACGGAGCCTTCACTACCAGTTGTACCTTGATCGAGCGCCGGTCTTGCTTGCCTCTATACTCGGCGACAACTTTCTGTGGCACCACAGTCATAGCTACGTGGGCGGAGCTTCTGCGTACGTGTTACTGCGCCAAGCAGTCGGTTTTCACGCAATTTCAGTTTTACGAGCGCATCCAACATGCAAATTTTCCCACGAGCACCATGATAAATGATACATTTATTTCGTCGGGAAGCAGTCATATCTTGATTTTCAAAGGAAAAGAACACGAAGCTTCATTAAAGCGTTAAGACTTATTTAAAAAAAAAAAAAAGACACGCAAGAGCAGGAATTGGACTATAAAAAAAAAAAACGCAAAGGCAAGAAACCATTTCCTGAATTTCAATGCATAGTTGATTGGCATCGTTGTTTTCCTCCTTTTAAACTCTCTTGAGGTTTCTGGAGACGCTTACGTTATTTTTTAGAGGATGCGAAGGTAACGACAGAAACGTGGTGTGGACGGAAACTAAAAATCTTCGCACCGCTTCGTCATGCGCGGATGTCTGACGCTCGTAAATACAAGTGGATGAAACGCAATATTTTTTTTGGCCAAGAACGCTTTTTTTTTGCATAGTCAACAGGGCAATATATATTGAAGGCGTCTATTGCCCAGACGATGCTTTGCGCTAATAATGTTATCCTCGTAAAACACTGTCATCGCAAAGCGTAAAGAGAGGCCGACGGCAACCTATAGCTATAGTACGCGATCTTCAGCGTAATCGCACAAACAGTATGAGGAAGCCAAAATACCAACAACGTATGCAACTCTGGTAAAGAAAAGGTTCATTGCTTTTACGTATAGTTTCCATTCGCACTTTTACTTCCGAGCAGCTGGTGCTATTTAGGACTGGCTGGTCGCGGGTGTCACTTTCAATACGTCTGCAGCGATTAAAGTCCCACTGTCGTTGTTGGTATCATTCACACACAATTTCTCGGTGAGTGCATGTGCGGCAAAACAAAATACTTCCAGACGTACATCTGCGAGATGGCGTCTTCGTTTCTCCCTGCTCGATTAATACAGATCACCTAAAGAACAAGCACTTATGCTCGCTCGCAAGCTTCGATGTGAACTTGCTGCAATCAAAGAAGTTAAAAAAGTTTCTGGAGTGGAAGCTCCCACAATTCCTTGCCAGCGAAAGTGAAACCAGATTTTGCCCTGCCAAGATTTCGGAAATACGCTCTTTTATGGTAGTTCCCACTTGGAGATCAAGTTCCTTTGATATATGTAAGTGTAAATGTATTATGTATTAAAATTAAAATCATTCTATAATAAAGATAGTTGTTCCCGACGAAATGACACACAGAAACGACTACATGTGACAGACTCTCCGATGAACTTTGCCTCCAATTAGAGGCGCTTACTAAGTAAAACTAGTAACACCAAGACGCAGTTGGAGCATTATCTGTCCAGAAAAAGTTTCAACATTAAACTGTTTGGGCATGTGACGGAAATGCTCCGTTTCGGTGGAAGTTTATCATGCCCCTAGTAAGATGGCCACCGCCGCCACCATCTTGCCAGAGACATGGCTTCACTCAATTTTCACTCCAGCAATTTTCGTGCTTGGGCTTCGCAGCCTTGGTCGTGCTGCCACAGAAAGTCGTCGCCGATCACAGAATACAGAAAACGCGGCACGCTCGTGTGCGCCTGCGCCCCTTCGATTCTATGCACGACTACACTGGTGTTCCGCAAAGTGCTGCCACACTGTTCACCCTAACAGTAGACGTCACTGTACGTAGATACTACTGTATGGCGGGGATGCCACTCACATGCTAGTTCTTGTACCAGTAGAGGTGGTTGTCAGGCTTGAGCCCGAACCAGCGCCGGCACCAGCGTTTACTGCAATCCTTGCTGCTGAGACGCAGCAGGTAGTCCCACATGATAGTAGGGTGCTCCTGGACGCATAATCACGTAGCACGTCCGGGCCAGCTCCAGCACCTTGGTGCCCACTTGCCGACAAGATTTACACCTCCATCGTAGCAGAAGAGTTGAAATCGGGGCCTGTTGGGTTCATGATAGCTGAAGAAAGCCAGGAGAAGCACAGGACATGACAAAGACGCTGACGCAATCGCCGCTGGAACTAGCCACTGTGACTTAACTGTAAAGAAGCATTCATTGAAATAGCCTGACAGCACACGTGCAGCACATCAGTATCACCTACAACGTCTTCCGCTGAAAGATAGACCACACTTTCGTATTCCTTGTCAGGGTTGCAAGACACCAGATTCCTTGTCAATGGGGCAAATGGATGGTGTGCTTATACTTTTATCTCCGCTTTTCCTATTATAATATACGCCTCGATAATTTCACGCTCTTCTTTGCCCATTCCTCTTCCGAGATAAGTGACATTGCTGAAAAGCGGGTGGCAATCAACCACATTCACGAAAGTGACGTGTAATTTTAGCCCCAACATTGGTATTAAAGAAAGCATTGCTCATGTGGCCTAGTATCAATTCATCGGCCAGTTTCACCGATGTATAGCTTATCGCAGGTCAATGGAATGCTGTACACATCACGTGTGGCACATTTAGTGAAACACTCGTGTTTCGTGGTGCACACCAGGTTGCCAGTATTTCCACGAGCTACACGTGAGCATAGGCTAGCAAGCTCACAGAGGCCTGGAAGAACAATGTTCACGCCCTGTCGCTAGCAACGTTTTTGATATTATGTGAAAATGTACATAAGGTAGGATTTGAAATGCTTTCTCCCGAATGCGTTGGGCTGGCCACCACGAATACTAGCCTGTGGCCTCTTAACTTTTTGAAGTACAGATTCTGCCAACGTGTATAGTAGACTCTTAGGGTAACAAGCAGCTTCCAGTTTCTCGAAATGTTTGTCTTAGCTTATCTTCATAAGACAAGGGCAAGTTCTTTTCAGCGCATTAAAAATAACTTGGGATAATGCCTCTTCTAACAATATTTAAGCGTGAAGAGCCAAACGGCAAAAGTCCTATCTTATTTCCAGGCACAGAATACCAAGGATGGTCATTACCATGGAATGTGAACGGAAGCTCTAAAGATTCAATGGAGTGACTGCATGTAAGTTCATGGGTGGGTAAATTTCAGGGCGTCAGATGACATCACTCCGTCATATTTTTTAGCTTCAATATAAGAAACGGCACAACGCATGTGCAGGGCCACAGAAAACCACAGTTCGTCTTTAGTTAACGGGCATGCTGCGAATTTTTAATATTCAACAACGCACAGAAGGAATCTCCAACCAGTGCTACTTTGAAGGTCACGATCTAGAGGAGGAGGAAGCAACAAAAGGGAGAAGGCAGGGAGGTTAACCAGAAAGACATCCGGTTGGCTACCCTACACTGGGGGAATAGGGAAGGGGACAAGAAAGACGAGAAAGAAGGTCACGATGCAGTGCCTATATAAACGGGTGGCTAGTGAATGGTTGTGCCGCGCGAGCAGCCGGTTTTTTCAATCAAGAAACTTGTTAGTAGACGCTGCCTGCGTCGGCGCAGCGAGGCGAGAGAGGGGAAGCGTATGAAAGGAGGGGGAGAAAGCGTACATGCGCCATGGGTGTGCAAACGCCGAAGTGAAGGATGCCTATAGGAGCGAACGTAGAAAAGCCGCCTGTGTAGGCATTGAGAGGCGAAAGAGGGGAGAGGGTAGGAGAGGAGGGGGAGGGATGCGCATGTGCCATGGGGTTGTAAACGCCGCGGGGAGGGATGCCAAGAGGAGAGAAAGAAGTGAGCGCACACTAGCTGACGCTGCTTGCTTCGGCGTTGCGTGGGAGAGAAGGGTGCGCGCATGCGCAATTGGGGTGTGAATGCTGCACAACCAATTGAGCTCGAACATAAGACGCTTTGCATCTAAAAGAGGTGTAGAAAAAGGAGACGACATAGAAGAGCGCAGATACCGAAAACAAGAGCAGAGAGAACAAGTTGACGAGAGAGCTTCAAGAGGTTGTGGCAGTGCAAGACCTACTGGGTATACTATTTTAGGGGCGAAGCTCCTTAGGGCGTGGGCTGTGCGTCCCCTGTAGCCTGTATGTAGCCACCTCTAGTTTAGTTCTTGCAGTGTTCACTAGATGGCGGTACCGTCCCCTGTATGTAGCCACCTCTAGTTTAGTTCTTGCAGTGTTCACTAGATGGCGGTACCGTCTCCTGTATGTAGCCACCTCTCGTTTAGTTCTTGTAGTGTTTACTAGATGGTGGTACTTGTAGCTGATGATGAAAAGATGCAAGATGTTATAAACTAGAAAGCGGTACTTGTAGTTGATGAAAGACGCGAGATCTTATAAAATAGGAATGATGTCACATATGACGCGTGTCATTGGTTGAAGGCAATCGTTCGATTTAGTGCGGCGACGTACGCTAGGGGGAGCGATGTAATAAAATCGAGTGGGCAAAATGTACAGAGGATTCATGGTTTACCAGGTTTACCTCCGGAGCTTCGCCCGCTCATCATCATTCACTTCGTGGATATGGCGGAATTTTTTTTTACTTATGTGATTCTTAAAAGAGAAAAGAAGAGAGAAACGAGCCCCGTAACTGTCTGCATCGGAGTGCGACACCTCAACTCATTACCTCGCTCATTACTCAACACCTCGCTCATTAGGGATGGGGGTAAGGAGGAATTAAAATGATACGATTAAATGTACATAGATAGAGAGGGGGGAAAAGAGAGAGCGTGGCGCAGGGACAGCGATACCCAGAAGCAAGGAGAAGATAGGAAAAATGGACACGGTCGCAGGAGCCCGAGGACGGGGCACCACTCAGCGAGAGCTCTTGTCAGAGGCAAGAGATGGCGTAAGGCGAGCCAGTCGGCCAGAGCTGCGCTGTCAACGGAGATCGCGGGGGCCCAACCGGTCGGTACGAAATCCAGAGAGCGAGTCCAATACACTATTTCCAAAGCTGCCTATAATTTTACCCAGGAAGTGTCGTCTAACGGTACGCGATGAAGCTTAAGCGAACATGTTTTAAATGCGAAGCATTTCTCAGCAAACTACGGCGCATTCGAGCGCATCTATTGCCCCGTCCTTGGGCTCCCATCCACCCATCTATCTATCTATCTATCTATCTATCTATCTATCTATCTATCTATCTATCTATCTATCTATCTATCTATCTATCTATCTATCTATCTATCCATCCGCTTACGTTTGGGTGCTCTCATGGTCTCCCTCTTAACTTGGCGGGAACCATAGTTAGCATGGGAGGTTAACATCGTTTGACGAATATAACACGGTGGTCGAGGCATGAATAATGTCACAATCCCGTCGCGTACTTCGTCAAACACTTCCCGCCAGACAGTGGCACACACTCAAGGGTCGGTGTGTGCCGCGGGTATGTGTGTTTGTGCCACAGGTCATTGATACTTAGTATCTGCCCAGCAACGACGGGAACACACATGGGCAATTTTAACGCCGGGAAGAAATACCCTACATTGTTAGCGTCCACCCGACGAATGCAAAGAATAAATGTCAGGGTCCCAGCTGGAATCGAACCCAAGCATTCTGCGTGGCAATGAAGGATTTTACCACAGAGCTACGCCAGGTCTCGGAACTACTTTTCAAATAGACGCCATTCTTCGTGAAACGTCAATAGTGGTTGCAGTGCTGCCTACCCAATTTTATGAACATTACATATGTACTTTTTCTTATATATATTAATGATCTCCCAGACAGCATTAACTCCGCTATAAGGTTATTTGCAGATGATTGTGTAATTTACCGCGAAATAAACAATGAATATGATAACCAATTTCTACAGTCAGACCTTGACACTGTCTCAACCTGGTGCAATAAATGGCTTATGACTCTCAACTCTAACAAATCTAAATGCATGTCAATAACCCGGCGATCTATTTCTCCCCCCTGTACCTACAGAATTAACGCCGTTCCCCTCCAGCATGTCTCTTCATATAAGTACCTCGGCGTTTACATTACCAACAATCTATCTTGGCACACGCATGTTACCTACATCTGTAATAACGCTAACCGAACGCTAGGATACTTACGCCGCAACTTTTCTCGCGCTCCGCTGTCCCTCAAAATTTTATTATACCGATCACTAATTCGCCCAAAGCTTGAGTACGCGTCCGCTATATGGGATCCCGTGCAGCAAAATTTAATTAACGCGTTAGAATCTGTTCAGAACCGCTCAGTTCGGTTCATTTGTTCTAATTATTCCCGTACTGCTAGCATATCAGAAATGAAATCTAACCTTGACCTACCCAATTTAACTGTCCGGAGGAAACTGGCGCGACTGCATTTTTTTCATAAGATATTTTTTCACAATCCATCAATGAAGCGAGACCTCATTTCACAACCGTCATACCACTCATCGCGCATTGATCACCAGCATAAGGTTGCCATTCCGTTTTGCCGCACCAAATTCTTTTCAGCAGCCTTCTTACCGAAAACAGCCGCCGATTGGAACCACCTTCCCTCTTCCGTTGTAACAATACCAGACCCTTTGTTATTCAAGACTGCAATTTCTCAGCAATGCTTGTAACTATACGCAGTTTCCATTATCTATCTTTGTCTTGTATGTGCTTGAATTCTTACTTATACATTTTTAGTTGACTTATGTTGCCTTCCTGATTTGCGCATCTGACACTTGTTTCTTTATTTTGTCTCTTTTTTTTTGTGTGTTACAAATGTTGTACCCACCCCCTCTGTAATGCCCTACGGGCCCTGAGGGTATTCTAATAAATAAAATAAATAAATGTACTGCTTCGATACAGCCGTCTTGTCGGGTTAACGTCCATTGTGGTTAGGCGCCATGTACTGATGTTGATTTATGTAGAAGTGTCCAGGGCCAGTATTCTCCCGAGCATCGGCGCTTCCTATCAGCTTCTGGTGATGCTAATACGCATATTCCAGTTGAAATAGTTGCTCAAGTGCACACAACTGGTTATATAAACATCTGCAACTCGTCAACATATGTCTGCGCGTGCAACATTTGTACCTATTTTTATCGCCATTTCGTGAGTGTCGCTCAATGACATCATTGCAACACGGTCACCTTCCCTCCGCATGCTTCCCATAACGTCGATTTCCAGGTACGTGGGATCTGCCTAATTTTTCGGGCTGGGGTTGCGCATGCTGCCGCTTTCTCAACATGGAACTGGTTCCATGTGCTTCTAGGTGTTTCGTGCTCGAGCTGCTCCATTCCACTAATACAAGCAGATGCATGTCATCTTGTATGTGCCCGCTAAGGGCTATATTCCGAACACTCCCGTCGGCTCCTGCAGGTCAGCCTTCGCTACAGTGGCACGACCAGTTATGACCACTAGATTCATGGGAAAAGATTTCACGGGACGCAGTTTTACCTCACACGCAGCACCGGTCTGATGCTGCGCATCTAATACACATACACGAACAAAATATTGTGCCCAAGAACAAGTATATGTCTCCAATAAAAGAAAAAAAAGACTAACTGGCGCAGTCCAGTGCACGTGTGCGTAGTCACCACTAACTTCTTTCTCTCACCTCTCTATTCTTCGTTATCATTATCCCATCGTAGGGTTACACTGATTAGTTTCCCGCCTTCTGCTTTCCGATACTGGTATGACACAATACGTGACACCGATAAGCATTGCTACACTCCTTTACCCTCCTTTCTCTTTCCTTTCCCAAGGTTGCTTAGTGCCATCAGAGTTGGTCTCCACAGATGTAGGGGATCTCTCTTCCCCGTTTATATGTTTCATTAGCTATAGTTGCAAGTGCAGCGAAGTGCGTCGACGAACGCCATTCTTACCCATTGTACACCACGGAGTCACGCACACCCGTCCCTCCTTTCTTTCACGGCACTTCGAGAAGAATCGCAGAAGCCGCTGTCGCTGTCGTTCGTCTTCGTTAAGCAGCTCGGCTTCTGTGGAGACGCAATAGGCTAACGCTATCTCGCGTCGCAAGACTCCCTCGGACTTTCTTTAGCTCAGAACTCACCGTCGATGGTAACCGAAGCTGGAGCCACTTTATTCATGCTTCTCATCTGCGAAAGAGTTTACCAACCAATAAGAAGTTTCGTGTGAAGGACGGGCATTGGATGTTGCGCAGTTTGTTGTGCAACTGTGAAGCTAAACGAAGGAAGTCACAATCGAGTCTTTGATTCAGTTAAGACAATTACTTTGTAAACAATCAGGAGCCACTGACTTGATGATGCAATTAGGAAATACCACGTGATCTTAAGAATTCCTGGTTAATCCCGAGAAACAATGAGATGATTGCAATACTAGTCGAAGAACTTCCCAAGACCATGTCTGAAAAAAAAAGTCTCCTAAAGAATAATCGTTCATAACACAAAAATGACTTGTGTCTTAGTTGAAGAATACTCACTGCTTTGTTGCTCATTAATACAATTTTCCCTTCATGCATTGCTAACAGACCCGCATAGCAGCCTTTGACGTCGATGCACCCTTGCCGACAGCCACAGAGCCAGAACTTGCTCCTCTCGATGTCGATGACTAACGCTAACGGCCATCAGTGACTGTTTACGGTAGCTGAAGGGCTTGATGTAAAAGCTGGAGCCTGCGGATGGTAAGTATGATTGACATTGGGCTTTCGCGTAAAGTAAAAGCAGAGAAGAAGGGGGTGTCCGTAATTGGATTCGTGCAATATTAGTTGTCAGCTGTGAGAGGCACACAAGGTACGGATAGGCAGGCACACGCTTTTCTGAAGAAAACCTTTTTTAAGGGCGAAGCTCCTTCAGGCGTGGGTCTGTCCATCCCTTATATGTACGTACGTGACCACCTATACTTCCACCTTTGCCAACTGTTCACCAATTCTACCTTGCAAACGTCCCACAACGCCCTATCACCGATCCACCACTTCACCGACCATAAAGCCGCTGGAATAAAGGGAGAACGGTGGCGACGTATAGCTACCTCTCATAAATAATAAAATTTGTTGTATACAGTGTCTGTCACGTCTTTGATGACGCAGTGGGCAATATTAGCGGATGGTTCATGGTTTAGCGATGATACCCTCCAGCGCTTCGCCCCACTGATCATTCACGTGGATATGCTGTGTTTTTTTATTTTGCGCAGCTTATCTGTCTCAATTGTGTATGTAAATTCGTACTGATATACAGCTATGTGTGTATTTGTCCTTGCCCTATATTTTTACGTTTATTAGTCTATAGAGCTACTTTTCTTTATTTTTTTGCCGAACCCTACGACCAGACATTTTTCCAGACAAATGGTCACCGTGACTGTACACTATTTTTCACACCCCACAATTCGAAAACACCACACAATTCAATACTATACACTTCAAAGGGAGCACTACTTTTAATTGAAATGCTCTCTGAGTCGAATTCCTTGCATAAAAACGAGCGAAGCAAAGCGATCGCTCAGTCCTTGTTCAATATACGGATTGAGACTAACTCGGAATTTCGGAGCGTGTGTTGTTCGTTTCACTATCATTCATTCAAATAAGTGATTTCGGCTCGCACTTCTGATACGCGTTCAAGATTTTCGCCGTTGACGTCACTTTCCTAGACGCCCGCCAAATAGAATTAATGATGTAATGTACGTTGAAAAAAATATTGATGTAAAACACATTCAAAGGTTTTAAATTCAATGCACAAGAAACGGTAGGCTCATGATTTCATGTATTGCGTGCTTTATAAAAAAAAGATCTCGAGGTTTTATGTACAAAGACGGTGCACATCACTGTCTGTCACTGGCATCGCGCGTGTGTTTTATGTTACCTGCCATTCTCTGTGCCAGTAATGCCTTATCTCGAGCTGCATATCGAGAAACTGTCCTATTGAATCGACTAACTTTTTCAGATTAATCACTAGACGCACACAACATCAAAAAACTTTCATAAATTCAGCCTAGATGAATGGCATTGTTGCTTCGAAACACTTCCAGATGAAAGTGTTTCGAAGGTAACTGAGCATCAAGGTAACCGAGCTGCAGTCGTCAACGACAATACTGGCTTGGTTCGTAAATAGGTATTCGTATAGTAAAAAAATATTTACTGTGTTTGCACTTAAACACGTAAAATAACGTATCGCATAAGGAAGAGGCCCCATGAGATGAGCCCCAATAAGAATTTAAAACTTGTCTAAACATGTTGCAGTCACTAGCTGAAATTATGCTACCACTTTTAATGATGCAGCAGTATCTTGTTGTTAACCCCATCTAAAAAAAACAACATCATAACATCTCTTCATATTGAACAATTACAAAAACAAAACCAATGACAAGGTACAAAAGGCGTCTAACAGCCGCAATCTATATGCGTTTTTCACAAAAAAAGCACAAAATACAGAAACGAATAAAACAAATAAAGATCGCAAGCGCTGAAGACAACTTATGAAAGATATGACATACTTTACAACAGCGAATTTTCCTGTCGAAAAGCGTGATCAGTGATGATATAGCTACAATCAGGAAAATTCATCTCATGTTGAAAATTTTCATCACTCTAAGCGAGGACAACACGCCAGCGTTGGGCCTCCGAGCCAGAAGACCAAAGCCGGCTCATCTAGCGCATGGTGGAGGCTGTCGTATCCCATGGGATCCCCGCCGATGTCCTCTAAGTCAGTGCAACCACGTCTTCACACTGGTCTCCTCTTTCTAACGCGAAGGCCTCTAATGGCCTTTACTTGCGTCCGCCCGTCCATGCCTTGAAACGATGCTAGCTGCTGATTTTCTCCCTTATACTCTCAGCAAAATCAAAATTGCCGGTAGAGTGCCAAAAGAAAAAGAGAGAGATCGCATTGTTACTCGAATGGACACAGACTTTCACCGAACGCACTTTGGAATTTACAGTGCCCTTCAATATTGGGGTGCAATAAAGAAACTACCATCACCATTTTCGATGGAAGTGAAAATGTTGTAGCCCGTGCGCTCAGATTTGGGTGTACGTTGGAGAACCACCAGGTGGTCATCATTTCTGGAGCCCTCCACTACGGCGTCTCGGACAGTCATATCGGTGTTTTGGGACGTAAACACTACGTATCAATCAATTCACTACTCCAAAATTTTCTCCACGAGTTCAAACCAACTATCCTTTTTTTCCATTCTCATAAAGCTCGATTGCGCGCTCACCTATTAACTGATATTACATTTATTTGTCTTTTTACTTTGACGTCAAGATCATAGTTTCATTTTTTGTCTATACACCTTTTCTATGGAGAGAAGGATCGCCTCTATTCTGGGCTGTTGCACGGGAGCTAATATGCGTTAAGAACTAATGTTTGACAATTAAGAGTACAATGTACTCTATGGGAGAGCGATTTGCTGTCCCAGCCTAATTCAGTACTTCTGAGTCAGCACACGGCTGTGTGTTTAGAAAAAAGTGTTTAACGATTTCGAGTACTTGGTACTCTGCTATGGGAGAGCAGAAAGCCACCCCAGTGCTATAAAGCTCAATAAATGCTGTTGTGTTTAGAACAAATGTTCGACGAATGAGAGAACAATTTACTCTACAATGGGAGAGCATTAAGCTGCCCCATTTGCAAAAAAAAAAACCTGTATGAAACATGCATGTGTTTAGAAAAAGTGTTTTACGATTGCGAGTACTTCGTACTCAACTATGGAAGAGCAGTGAGTCATCATAATTATTGGAAGTGTGTGTATGAAAAAAAAAGGAATGTAACCATAGCATTTCTGACAGACACCCCTAAAGAAAAATGTGGCGCTAGTGAGCTGCTGGATGTAGGGAATGCGGGGATATGTGAGCTTCGAACTTGACTCGGATTTGTATACCTCCAAGACGTGTCTGGCTTCACTATAAAATGGTTGTGTTCTGAATAAACGAGCACGTAATAAAATATTTATTTTTCGTCGTTACACAAAAAAGTGTTTTATTTACCATTACAACTTTCTGCGTCGACGTGAAATTTTACAAAGTGTAAGTAGTAACGAGCGGCTGCTAAACTTGGCAAGCGAACGAGACTATAGAGTTTCCTAAAATTAACGAGAGGGGACTCTGTCACTGCGATCATTCAGCGACCATGGGAATGATGGGTAGTATATACACACATTTGCCTAATCTTCGTACTTGCGGGCGGTGAATCATACTTGCGGCTTCGTTTATTCTTGTGTTTCGCTTTTGTTTTGAAAGAACGAGTCAACGTTTTTGAACTTTGTGATCGGATTTGGAAAGGTAAGTGTAAAAAATTAAGGTGGTGAAGTGCGACCGCTGAACATCTGCTAATATTTGTGTCGTGAGAAAACAGCTCCAAGCCACACGAACACACACGGAGCGAAAAGCAGGCAGGAAGTACGAATATTAGACAAATGAGTGTACTACCCATCATTCCCATGCTCGCTTAAGCGCCGTGCTTTGCAGCTCCCATAGACACTTGCGCCAGAGTTCCCTCTAGTGTGTATTCGGAAACTATGAACGAGACGACAGAGTGTGCGTTCCCTCTGCCACTTTATGCCGTCTGTTTCTTTCGGTGTTTGGTTGGGCCGTCAAGGTGAATGGACTTTTATTTTAGAATGAAGAACGCATGAATGAGATCGGCTTATAAACTTTTCGTTTTAGAGAAACTTTATTTACGCAGTCGTATTCACTTGTGAGCCGAAGCCTCACTCAACACCTGCCAACACAAGCCCCACAGACACATATACCGTCATTCCGAGCGCTCAAACGGGGCCCCTTAAAAAAGCCGCATAGACGGTGGCGCCATATTTCCCTCTAAGTAATTTAGCGAGAAAATTTATGGATGTAAGAGTTTAGAGCACTTGGTATTTCTACTATGGGAGGGCAGAAAGCCGTCCCATCCGGAAACTACGACGAGATAACTCATAGATTATGTGAAAACGTGAACGGTAGTGTTGCCTGTTAACAACAGCCCAGAGAGGATTATGGCGGTGCCCAGCGAGCCTTCGCTTACAAGTTGCATACATTGTACTTGTTGGAATATTTTGGGGGTGTACAGAAGTAGGACTATAGTAATTGAATGCAAGCAGGGCATTGTAGCGTAATGCAGAAATGTATAGCTAGCTCTCCTTTAAGTACTACTTGAGATGAAGAAAAAATAGAGAGAGAGAGAGAGAGAGAAAAGTAAGCGTTTATTTTCGAAACAGTGCTTCGAGCAATGCCCGGTGGCACCCTGAGATGGGAGGGCTCCTTAGTCCAGGAACCCTCTGGCTTCTACTGCCCTCTTGGCCCTGGTGACGAGTTGTTGCTGGTCTTCCAGGTCCTCGAGGGTGAGCTTCACCTCCCACGTTTCGGTTAGGTCTTCAAATAAAAATACTTTGTTCTGAGAATGCTGAGCTTAGTGTCGACCCTTTTAAAACAGCAGTGACATGAAAATTTTCTGTATTTTTATTAGTGCGTGAAATCAAAGTCCAAGCACCCAGAAGCCTAGCTAATGTACTAGTAAGCGTGCATGAATAGCGAAAAATTATTTACAATACATTTTTAAGAGATATTCCTGTTTCTTATAGTACCATGACATCACGACACAATGTGAGCTTCTCGTCGTGTGCTCGCACAGGATGTGGTGACACTGCCGTGGTCGATCCTCTCTGCGGCTTCGATAGTGACGAATTTCTGTTTCTTCACATTTACATCACCGTTACTCCTGGCAATATCCCCGATACTTTCCTTGGTGTTTTTGTCTGTTAGATCTCGTTAATATTGTGTCGAACAAAAAAAACGAGGCCATAAATTTACACTTTTTTTCCTATCAGCCATGTTGAATGCCTGAATGTCTTGGCACATAACGTCATCAAAACTACCCATACATGTGCGTGAAGTTAAGAGGGTTGATACTGAAATCACGATAGTTGATGACATCACGATAGTTGATCTGTGATGAGGTGTGCCACGCGAAGATCAACATTGATGTCAAAGTAAAATATGTTATCAGCGTTTACTGCACTGCACACGCACTCACAACCATATGAAAGAGGAAACTCTGTTTTGAAAATTGGTGTCACTGTACGTTTAATTGCGGACCTTGAAAGCATCGTTTTGCTAAGCCTCTGAAAATAATTTTGCCAGTTACATGCAACTGATGAGGTAGTAGCAGTGGTAATTCGCTCTGGAGGTTAGCTGTAGGGTATTTTAAATTTTAAAAAGAGAGAAATAAAAGTTTTGTCTCAAATGAGGAGCATGGTTCCACGGATCAGTTTTTTTTAATAAGCAGGAAAGACCAAAGCTTTGGTCATTCACTCCACGAAGCGTGAAAACGACATTCTTCACGTTTGACTTGAAACTTCAGTATGCGTGAATCGGCGCCAGCTACGTAGGAAGCGTAGTAAAAAAAAAAAGTAGTGGTTCTTTAGAAAGCATGCGAAACTGGTGCTGACAAATAATTTTGCAATTCTAAAATCAGAAGCCACATGCATATAAAGCTGTGCTTGTAAGTTCATAGTTGTTGGAGACGTGTTGAGCATTGGCGTGGTTCGAGAAGGGTCTGCGGACACATGCTTTTCAGTTTCGCGTCGGGTAAACTTCAGGCAAGTCGACACGTCGCTGTGCCCAAGTGAGAATGGTCATTTGAAGCGAAGATGAGCGTATTCCTAGCTGTAAGCCTCCGGGAGACGCTGCTATTGAGGCCGGCGTCCCCACAGAAGGCGCTGCTTGTGTTAACTTATTCTGCTCCTTCAGCAAACGAGATTAACCATACCTCGTGTGAGACAAACCGAAATGAATAAGTTGACAATAAAATTGAAACAAAAGTGAAAGAAAGAGATTCAGGCCTACTTATGCAGGAGTCATGACACTGTATTGTCGCAAGCGAAGTGAAGTTGATTATGGGAGACTTTGTAGCGGAGGGGCTTATAAAACTTCAGCCTATTGAGTTTTTTTTCAGGCGCACCTAAATCTATGCATATGGGTCTCCATCATATCACTCCCATCAAGATGCGGCCGCTACATCTGGGATATCGTCCCACGACTTTGCGTTCAGTATAGTGAAGCGCCTTAAGCACCAGACCACCGCAGCTGGTGTGAAACAGTGACGATGCGACTTGAAAGTTAACCAGAATAAAGTACTTATAACGGGTAGTTTCAGTCTGACGTAACAGAACGGCCACATTCACTGCACGCCGGACGCGGTCAGTTTCACTTAAGCCATTAAAAATTGCTACCGCCATTAAAATTTCAAATTACGTGTAACTATTGCGATTTGCTAAACTTCGCCCTATAACACGGCCATATTTACGCCCCCGAATACGCCTTCTATAACTTCCATATATAAGCAACCATCAAGCCAACCTCAAGTCATCAATTCTAGAGTAACAGGGTGAGTTTTTGTTTATTAGTCACGTAGTCATGTTAGTGTCCCTTTGCCTGCAACAAAGTATTGCCTCCGCGATGTTGAGCTCATTTGCGAACACCACTGCTGCCTGATTGCCGTAACGTTTTCATGAAAGTCTGCACTGCCTAAATTAAAGCAACAAATAACCGTTAAATATTCTGCTCTGCATGTGCTGAGAGTGCTTAAATACACACGAGCGGGTGCCATTTTAATCTGCCACATAGCTTCAGAGATATCGTCAAAGCTTGGGCATCCGAGAACTGAATCCGCTCGACTTGGGGAAGAGATAAGCCTTTCAGAAAGTCGTATTCCAGACACAACTTCTCGATAACTTTAACCAAGACGCAACAAAGAATAAGGCAGAAAGACGAGACCCAGCAAGCACAAAGTGCGGAAAGTGTGGTAACCGGAAACGGATGCTGTATGGGAAGGCTCGCAGGTGTAAGATTAATACCTGGTAAGAGTGAAACAGCGCAGTTCTGGGACGCAAACAGAAACGGGATAGGCGAGAGCGCATGCAGCCATCACGAAGACAGCGTCGATATTAAAACAGGATCGTAAAAAGGAAGGGCAAAGTAAGGAGGAGGGGCAGCTGCGTACGTTAGCGGCAACAAGAAATATGGCTTTTCCTTCCTTCGGATGTGTCAAGTCAAGAACCTTCGCTCCCTGACGCGTCTGACAACTTCATTTCCTCTCCGAAGGGGGCTCGAATTTTCCCGACAGGCCAGAATCTACGGCCCTTTACGGGAGCGGTATCTGCGTGGGAGGGGGGGGGGGGGGGGCTTCTTATGGCGAACTCCACTGGGAGAGCAGGGGCACTCAAAAACACGCTGAAAGTGCTCTCTTCGGAGCGGGCGTGTTTCAGTGGTCGAACAGGTACAGGTGCGCTCTCGTTCATTGGTAGAGCGAGAGTGCTCTTGCTGCGCCGAGAGCAGCCAGGAGCAGTTTGTAGTGCTCTCGCCTGAAAAACGAAGTACGCGCAGTACGACGATGCACGTGGCCTCTGAACGTCACTGCCTCCCAGCTATTCTTTAGCCGGTGAGTGCGGCGGCAATGCTAGTAACCATGTGTAGTTTGAAACCACTGTTCCGCTGTTTTTTAACGCAGCTGAACTTCTTCCGAATGCGTCGTTGGACAAAAATACTACGCGTATTCGGCTAATGAAGAAGTGACTGACCGATTTCAGGCGTATTTTGCTACTGCCTTACAGAGAACATGCCGGGGCTTGGAGTGTTTTGATAACATGGTCTTCCCACTTATTCCCCTCTCAGCTGCTCTCCGGGAGCGCGCCACATTCTAATGGCAGATCGAGTGACCCTGCTCTCAGTGCTCCGTCTCTCCCACTCGCCACTGTCCAGCCTCTCTACTCCTGTTCTCTCAACGGGATTCTCCGTTAGCGTACTGCGAATTCAGTGGCGTTTCCCTGGCCATTTTCGTCACTTACGTTTCTAGGGGAATGTAACTTGGACATGGGAGTGGATGGCACTCGCCTTTCGGCACACCAGCGAGGAATGGAAGCCTATGGCTTCGATTTAAGGCATAAACTCGCGTTGTTTGAAGAGCCGTACATGCCAGATTTCGCTGCCTCAGAGTAAATAGCTTTGTTTCTTCTGGGCGTTGTTCGCGAGGCCGCTTCGCTTGTCTTCTCATTGTTGCTGGCTCTTTCTGCTTCTGGCGCAACCGATGCGAGGCGGTTGCAGTGGGCCGCCGCCGCCGCGCGCTCTACCCGATCCTAGAGCGATTGTACTCGGAGCTGCTGTCTGTTTTGTAGGAGGAGCTCTTCTTCCTCGCTGAAGAAGAATTTCTTCGGCACCGGTCTTGCCCTTTTGTGTCGGTCTATGAGGGACGAGTGAAACTTGTCTTTCGGCCAGCCAGGTATTGTTAGGCTGATGTGTCGATGCGCCGGCAGAAATGGCATGCCAACATGTAAATATGCAAAATGTACATATTCATGTTTTATTTGTGTCTCTTGTCTACCTTGAAATATTTTTTGTGGTTGTGTTTGTGTGAACCATCGAATGTACATGCTCTTTCAACGTCATCTCATATCCATGTTCATGTAAATGACGTCTGTTTTGTCATCATCGTTAGAGTATGTCTAAGAAGGAAATGTTCTGTTCAGTGTTATTGACGTTTGTGACGATAATTTATTTTTAAACACGTACGTTTATCGCCATTAAACAGTATTTCTGCTGCCTGTTTAGAGAAAACATACATCGTCCTTCTGGAAATATTTGGCTCTGATTTCTTTGTGCTGATATATTAGGTACCGATGACTGTGTCCTATATCTGCACGATAGGTTCGGCGTGGTGACTGGAAAATGATAATGTCCATACGGGCCCAAGGCCCGAACATTACTCCAAAGGAAACTCAAGTGATGTATAAAGCCAGCTTTTCTGTAAAATTCACTCTTAATCTTACTTAAAAGCTGTTTAATCGATACTCAGGCTGCAGATCTGAAGGTTGGGACTTCCCCACAATGCCGGTTTCTGATGGCATGAACACGGCGTCTTGCATCTTTCCAACGTTCGTTCTCTTCTACCTTTCTTGACGTTTGCGTCGTCTTTTTCTTTTAAAGACGATAGTCTTTCTTGGCGACCATCGAAGTAAAAGTTTTGGTCTGTCTGTCTATCTGTCTGTACATTTGTCTGTTTGTCTACTCTTAACAGCACCGGTATTTGAAACGGCTGACACCATCCGCAGCACCCACCATTGTTGCTCAAGATTTTGCGTTCATACCTGTGCGATTGTCAATAAGCAATTATTGCGCAAGTCTGCGGCACCATAACAACACGTATATATTCTGCATGTGCGCCTTTTACTAGAAAGGGCATACACAAGTAATTTTAAGGACAGTAGCGCTTATCACGCTGCGCTGACGGTGTAACGCTTGCACGAAAAGGTGTTTCGAACACTTTGCTAAAACGAGACGGTGGTGGCACCTACCCGTCGCCTTGCGTTCCTCACCTTATCACCTCTGAGACGGGCGCGCACACCCGTCTCAGAGCCACGCGCTTCGTTTTTCGAGAAAACTGCCAGATGGCGCTCATTTCTCACGTGTAACGTGACTTGATGCACTCGTTCGCTTCCGCTGTACGCTCGAGGCTCTCTAACGCAGCGTCTCCAAAATACCATTCACCGATTTTCTTGTGCAGAACATCAAATAAATGTTTTGTTTAATCTCTCCACACGCAAGACTATCGTCTTTTGACGACATTTGCAGATTACATGCAGATACGGGGCCATTTTTTTTCCTTTTCAATTATGCCGCGCAAACACAAGCTAAGTTCATAGATAACCAACTCACCCGAGCAACAGCGACATTTAACTCGTCCCAAAGTTCACGCTCAAGCAATAGACAAACAAAGATGGCTTCAATTGTGGCAGCGGCTGCGCTTCCTCACGCCAGCGTTTCTGTTTACTTAAACTGCAGGCCATTTTACTTCTAATAACATCCTAATTTGTTACAATTGCATTCATTGCTTTGCCCTTGCGACAATACCATACCTTTATGATGATTGTTGTGCGTTTACGTCCAAAATCTACAGTATTATGATGAGAGAGATTGTAGTGAAAGCTGTTCAGAAATTCCGACTACCTGGTGGTCTTTACCGTGCATCCAACTTTAAGAAAATGAGCCTATAGTTTTTAGCCTTTATCGAAATGTGGCCACCATGGCCGGGATTCAATCTTGCGACCTTTCAAACAGCAGACATGCACTGTAACCTTTGCACAACCACTGCCATTAAAACAAATAAACCAACAAAAATATCAAAACTAAAACGACGAAATTAATGGGTAATCGAATAGTTCATAAATAGCTTGTGTGCTCTCTTTGATGTCGATAATCTTATGAAGAAAATAAGCAAAACCCGAACAGGCTACACTGCATTATTTCGTAAACGACAACGAATGTAGAGTGTCGCTTTGGACGACTCTATCGTGTACTGCAGGGAAACCGAGTAGCGAGTGCTCTGCACTTCCACAAACGCCATAGTTCAGCGATGCACCGAGGGCCGCTTAACTCGGAACGATTTTGCGTAGTCAGGCTTACAGAGATAAGAGTGTAGGAATGGGCAGTACGCATCGGATGGATGTGCAACTGCTGGCGCGATTGGTTCGCTAATTCACGCACGAGTAATTACAGTGCGACCAGACACCGTCGTATGCGCGTTTATCGCGGAGTGACAGCGCACTGGATTCAATCGAAGAAGGGGTTCGACACCGAGGAAACACAGGACGCACGAATTCGGAGCCGTCAGATGGTCAGCGTAGGAGGGTTGAGGTTAGACTGCGAAATAACAGGCGTAGCTTAAGCCGGCGCTCATCTAATGAAATTAAACGAGGGACTGTATACTATCGAGCATTATACGCTTGATGAATGAGTGTTTTTTTCCTCGGCACTTTCAAAGAATAAATTACATTCAAATCGAAAGGACGAGCGACAGAACGCTGGCCAAAGATGGTTAGATTGCTCAATAATAGGCATCATACGCTAGAGATGCTGGCAGCGGGTGTGAAATAAACTACTAAAAAACTGGTATAACGATCATAATCTGTCTATGACTTAATGTTGCAGCGCTTTCACAAAGGACTTTGAGAAGCTTTTGATGCGATAAAACCCGGAATTCTTAGTAACACTCACGAAGTGTGAATCCTGCACTCGACATTCTGACATTATTTCCAGCGTGTACCTCAGGCTAATGCGATTATTTTGTTTTCACGCTTTCGAATAAACAGACAATCTCTACAAGTTTGATAACCCCGTCTTGCTCAAGAAACGACTCCTGAAAATCGTCTTTGGAACGCTAACGCACCACCATACTCTTTGGATTTGCCCTTCTCGTAACCAGAGGCCCATCATCATCATGAATACACCCCCTTTATTGGCGTCGGCATCTTATAAATTACTCCAATTAACACTGTTCATCAGCTTGTTGTGGTCACGTTGTCTGAGCGAACGTCTTGATCTCATCTGTAACCTCATTTTCTGCCTTTCCCATCACGCACTCATCTTGTCTTGAAATCCAGTCTGTTACCCTTAATCGACCAACCGTTATCCTACCTTCTCACTACATGCACATTGCTTCATGGTTTTGACTTGATTTAGACCCCCTCGTATGGACGCAAACTTTAGGTGGCCATTTACTGTTTTGTGAGGTTGTGCATGTGAAACATGGGCGTGTTGATGACGTCATATCGTGGCCGTCCATTCACATACACGACGAGGCAATTCGAAGATAACGAGGCTGACATTTTCGGTGGTGGTGAAAGTGCTTGAGGCCTATCTACTATGATTTAGACGCACGTTTAAGAAACTCCGGGTGGTCAAAGCTTTCCGAAGCCCAGCACTACGGCGTTCTCTCATAACCATATCGTGGTTTTCGGATGTTAAACCACGAGCAGTTATTATTAACGGGGCTTAGAGAAATGCCTCGAGCCAGAGTCCCACTGATGACGCAAAGATAATAACGAGGATTAAGAAAATAAAGACGGAGCTCGACCCTCCATTCTGTCTTCACAACTTAGCAGAAAACGGGAGAACATGAAAGTGGCTCGTTACATTATAGAGACCAGCAGTGCAAGCAGAACTGCGAGAAACCCGAGATTCGAGTAGCGACGACATGCGCGGTTGGATTACGCCAGAATATACACATCGTAATGCGCTTCGCTGCCAGTGAAACCCGCTGTCCTTTGCGTGCTGTTGTACAAACGAGTCTTCGGTGTGATTAACACCACGCGGATGAAGAGTCATCAAATGGACGACGTAGTTCACGCGTGAGTAAAAGTGCTGCCGCGTTGACTCATGTCATAATTTTCAATATATTTAACAGCCGTGCTTGTCGTTGCGCGTCGAAGCACTTTGCTACTTCTTCTTTAATTTAATAAAGCTTTTTTTTCCCTTTTAATTCCCGTATTTAAACTGGTGTGCACCTAATTCTTGATTCCGTATGTCCTAACATAGTTAAGTTATTTTTATGACTGTTGATTGTATGCTGCATATACCATGTAACAATTTTCTTAAAGCTCGCTAACTAAATAATCGACCGATGGACTGACCACTCACGCACACGTATTAAATAACGTCACTATAACGCAAAAAAAATGAAAAACATTTAGTAATACTTTACCTAACGTAGACTCTCGGTTGAAGTCAATAGCTAAGGAAAATTTCGCTGTTGCTTTGCGAGGTCCTTCACCTGTGTCATTCCCTCTTTAGAGAAAAGATAAGCATGGCAAAAAGTATCTACAAATTCTGCATTAAAAAAAAAACAAACTTATTTTTTTGTCAGAATGTATCTGGTCAGTGTACTGGTTTCCTAAAATAGTGTTAACTTTCGCATCATCTATTAGGACTTTTTCTGATAAATTAGAAATAACGAAACAGAGCACAAGCTTTTTCGTGCAACACGTTCTATATAGTTTTTTTTTGTAGGATGACGAACTTTCTTTGATGAGAAAAGTGGCCCACGCGCCAACACTAACAAAAAAAAGGAGTGCTTATAATATGTGATTAAAAAATTGGCATAAAAGGGGGAAACAAGCTTTGCAATGTGGTTTAGATGAGCTTCGATATACTTCTAAAAAATTGTGACGTCTGTCACTCCATACTCCTTAGTAATGTGTTAGTGTGCCGGCCATATAGGGACTGCATTGAGATGCACGAAGCAATGTTCTAAAATTTCTCGTTTGTGAATTTCGACGCCGTTCGGAGGAACTACTCAAAATTTTTTTTGAGCATGGTGAAAAAACACTACCCATCAGTTGTCGGAGCTCCCAAGAACACGCGAGACAAACATCATAGCACAGCACGTGGTCCAGATTTCACAATTTCTAACGCCGGCTAGAAATTGCTTTCTTCGATCGTGAAATGATGCCATATACCCAAAGTGTGCGGATGTTCGCTGATTTGAGCGTCGTGAGTCGAACCCTCGTGCCGAGCATCTCAAGTTACTGAAACTTTTATTTCAAATCCTATTTCTAAGTGTCATTGATTGATATGTGGGGTTGAACGTCCCAAAACGCCATGTGATTATGAGAGACGCCGTACTGGAGGGCTCTGGAAATGTAGACTCCCTGGGGTTTTTTATCGTCCACCCAGAGTTTGAGCACACGGGCCTACAACATTTTCGCCTCCGCCGAAAATGCAGCCGCCACCGCCGCCACAGGGATTCGATCTCGCGACCTGAGAGTCAGCAGTCCAGTACCTTAGCCACTAGACCACGGTGGCGGGGCGATCTGCATGACTGAGAAAAAGAACACCGTTCTACCAGAATTTTCTCATGGACTTCTGTGAAAGTAGAGCGTCAGGACCACAAAAAGCTGCTTCTTGGCTATAAATCTCACAAGCATTGAGCAGATGTTATTTGTATTTTGTTTACTACTTCTGCTCTAAAGCCAGAAACCCGATATAGTTCTTCGATTCCGTGCTTTGATAACATATCAAGCCTCACGCGCTATCAAAATTCAAGATGGGTGCAAGCTGACCTCGCGTGGCCGGTACAACTCGAAATAAAAAATGACGCGTTAAGTATCGAAAACCCTTCAGCAAAACTAAAGCATACTTGATGCAATGCAGTGCTGAGAAGCATGACAACGGCATCCAAATTCAGCAAAATTGCCTCGGGGGTGGTTTTTGACATGGCCACCCGTCGACGCCTCGATGCATAATGCATGAAGCTCTTCTTCACCTAAGTGGCTGTATATATGCGGATCGAATTTCTTCAAATATAGTGTGAAGAGAAACTCTGATGGTCTTGCATAACGCAAGTGGACAGCCACTAAATAGATGCTGGAAACGTAAGTGAAGGCTACAGATGCGTCTGATGAGAGAGAAGTGAAGCGCTGATGTGGGCGTATTGTTCGAGAAGCGTTCTATATCGGCATCCTTGCGTGTCCTGTTTGATGCACACTTCACCATTTTTCCTCGATCATTTCCGGTGTCCTTTCGAGTGAGAAATGCTCATGGCGAGATTGGCTGGCATGCAAATGGGGACAACGCATGGATTCTAGCTAGCTCAGACTGCGAATTGATATAGTCGTGCAGCCAAGTGTCCCCCAAAAGCACTGACCACGGATGGAAAGTTGACCTATACAAAATCTGGAAGGCAGCATTACAACATGAGTAATACGATTCGGGAACACAAGGAAAAGCGAGAAAGCAAAGGGGGATGTGGTCTGTAGCAATGCACATATTTCGTGCACTCTGTCATCTAGGTAAGATGATATATGTATGGGTGGATATCACAGCCACCCTTCCTAATTTGCAGAGTGTCAAAGGAAGCTTGTGTAGGTAAGCACGATGATTAGGCTCACTTTATCGCGCAGTGTCGTGGTGATGCCAAATATCAATTAGAATCGACATCTTGTGTAGCATGTCACTGTTTGAAACACAAGGGTGGAGCAACAGATGGAGTACAACAATGTAACACCCACCCGAAGTCAGTTTTCGCCCTTATATGAGGTGTCTCCTATAAGCATGGTAGCATCTTCACACTGTGAGATCGACCTCCGTTTAATCACTGGCACAGTGTTTTTTCTTAAATAATTGATTGTTAGAAAATGGTGCAACTCTATATACCTATATTTTTTCAGGAGGCTCCTACCAAATGGTTGCCAACCATTCGGTAGGTGTCAGACACCAAGTACAGAACTCTGCAGCGTGACTCAGTCAGACATCGTTTTCACAAAAGTAGCTTTGTGCTGTGCTCCTAAACAGGCCTGAACGTATGACCTCGACAGACAAACACCTTTAGGCGTTAAATAGGCCTAAATGTATAAGGCGGGCAACTGCTTCACAAAAAAAGGAGTTTTTTTAAATAAGAAAATGTGGAACACAGATATTCATCGGCATGGTACCGGGGTTCCCCTTGCCGCCAAGTTCCCACGAGGTTGAGAGAGGGCGTTCCAGTTGATGGTGATAATCATCTACGACAGTTGATCAGCCTCGAGTAAACGTACTGATAATATCTTGGGTTTTACGTCCCCAAACTAACCCCGATATGATTACGAGAGGTGCCGCATAGCAGTCGGTTCCGATAATTTTCGACCATCTGGTGTTCTTTAACGCACACCGATGTCGCACAGTGTATATCTATCTATCTATCTATCTATCTATCTATCTATCTATCTATCTATCTATCTATCTATCTATCTATCTATCTATATATATATATATATATATATATATATATATATATATATATATATATATATATATATATATATATATATATATAGAGAGAGAGAGAGAGAGAGAGAGAGAGAGAGATATATAATGTGAGGTTTAACGTGAAGCAAGACGTTCCAAAACCACCATATGATTATGAGAGACACCGTAGGGGCTCCGGAAATTTCGACCATTTGGGGTTGTTTAACGTGCGCCCAAATCTGACCACATCGGCCTATAGCATTTCCGCCTCCATTGGAAATGCAGCCACCGCAGCCGGGATTCGATTTTGTGACCTGCGGGTCAGCAGCCGAGTACCTTAGCCACTAGACCACCATGGCGGGGCAATTTCCGCTCCATCGCAATGCGACATAACCGGCCGATATCAAACCTACAAACATTGGGACAGCAGCCGAGCACTGTGAACACTGACCCACCCGGCGGACGAAAAAAAAAAACGTTACAATGGAAAACAATATGATTGTGGCGCAGAATAATTCTTAGTGCTATTATGTTTGAAAGATATAGAAAATATTTCAACCAAGTAATTAAAAACCATGATGCACTGCACACGTCTCCTTTCATCAAAGCTGCAGCCTTGATGTTTCGTAGAGGCTAATTTAGTATATTAGATTGGTGCTCGAGGTTATCAGACGGCATTTATACTGCGGCTAAACAGACCAAAGTATTGCAAGGAAGTGAAATGAAACGACACGAGGCGGCATTCTTAGGGCGGTGACTTCAAATGAAGCAG
Organism: Rhipicephalus microplus; assembly: GCF_043290135.1. Taxonomy (NCBI): domain Eukaryota; kingdom Metazoa; phylum Arthropoda; class Arachnida; order Ixodida; family Ixodidae; genus Rhipicephalus; species Rhipicephalus microplus. Next base: position 35,582,825 of record NC_134702.1, on the reverse strand, counting down.
CGTTCAATAGAAATGGTATAGCAATCTTCCTCCTGCGCCAATCAATACGCCTTGCGTTCGTCTAATAGGCTGCGCTATATACGCGCACGCGTGCCTCTATGGGGAACCTGCTTTTTTCTTGGGCATTAAGAAAAACCGTAGTGCTCGACTTGTATGTTGAGACTCCACCTACGGCATGTGTGGGAGGATTTTTTTTTTGTGAGCGTATATGTCCGTTTTTAGGAGTCATTTCCCTTTACGACGCTTCGGATCACTGGCAGGATACTTCCAACTATAGAGGTATGAGAAAGTGTTTTCTATGTACATCTGTTCTGAAGAAAGATGGAAGGAACAGGAGAGGAACGAAAGGCAGGGAAGTTAACCAGTCGGGAAGAACCGGTATGCTACTTCCCACTGTGGAAAGGGATGAAAGAGTTTTAAACATGGAGGAAGAGAGAGAGGAGAGCAGTGAGGGGGAGTGATTTTAAAAGAAAAGAGAAAAGTGAGCCCGTAACTGTCTTTCAGGGGGAGGACAGCTCAACAGTACCACACGAGGGGTGGGGGTAGGGAGGGAGTAAAAGAATAGAATTAAAAGGTATAGTTATTGAGAGAGGGGGAAGGAGAGAGCGTGGCGCAGGGACGGAGACACACGGAAATAAGGAGAAGATATGAAAGATGGACACAGTCGCAGGAGTCCGAGGACGGGAAACTACTCGGCGAGTGCTTTTGTCGGCGTCAGGAGATGGTGTAGGGCGAGCCCAGTTGGCCAAAGCTGCGCTGTCGTCGGAAATCGCGGGGGCGCAACCGGCCGGCGCGAAATCCAGAGAGCGAGTCTCAGAGGAGAGCAGATAGATACACGCTAAGTAGCACACCTCACATTCGTTACAACGCATACATTTAAAATCACTGGAGCAAATCTAATAGCTTCGACAAGCTGAGCACCGCCTTCGTCCCGCAAAGTAAGACGAATAAACAGGCTAAAAGCAGCAGTGATACTCCGGAATTTATGGTCCACGTCAGTTGCTCTGCGACTGGTATCTTTAATTGATTTATTGATTGATTGATATGTGGGGTTTAACGTCCCAAAACCACTGTATGATTATGAGAGACGCCGTAGTGGAGGGCTCCAGAAATTTAGACCACCTGGGGTTCTTTAACGTGCACCCAAATCTGAGCACACGGGCCTACAACATTTCCGCCTCCATCGGAAATGCAGCCGCCGCAGCCGGGATTCCAACCCGCGCCCTGCGGGTCAGCAGCCGAGTACCTTAGCCACTAGACCACCGCGGCGGGGCATCTTTAATTGAAGATGTCTTACCTGACAATATACTGTCATAATAGTCGTTCATAAAAGCACTTCGCCGTCTGCCTTTCTGATCCTTTCCTCCTCGTAATGCGGCTATATTATCTGCTTTGTAATTACGCAACCGTGGCGATGCCTGAAGCACGCCGCTTGTGGTATCCGCCGGAGCGTCAGGTCTCGGTGCGGAAGGCCACGCGTGATCACAGTTGACTTACGGAAGGATACAAAGAAAACGGCGCGTATTCCCCGAACAAGAGCGAGGCGCACAAGAGACGCAAATAAAAGACACGGTACCACGGAATCGTGTCTTGCTGCCGACATTGCTCGGATATTAATTAGAGGAGGCGTATTGCAGCGCTCAGGCGACACCTGCTCCCCTGCCGTTCTGAACTTCTGCCGAGCTTAATGAGCGTTGCGTAATATCTGGCTGGCTGCGCCAAGCTGTCGCTCATGTTAGCTTATAGCTACTGTTAAAAAGAAAAAAAAAAAAGCCGCCCGCATCTTCCCACGAGGGGAACGCGAGTGAATGCGTCGCAGAGTGGTGGGGGTATCTTGTGAATGTTGCGTAATTGGGTATAGTTTGGGACTCACCGGGTAGCGTTCATCTCGGGTAGGTGTGCGGGTCGAGGCGGGTAACGGTAACCGTAGGTCACGCACATCGTACGGTACGTGCCCACGTATACCAACGGCTCCTTACACGATGCGCACACAAAGTACGGCTTGAACGGCTCCAGCTGTCTCTTGACGTCATCCTTGTCGCTGTTAAAGTTGTCGTTGACGCCACCGTCCTTCAAATCGACGTTGCCAAACGTGCTCTAAAGAACCCGTAACACGTTGGTCTGCTTCGCTTTGTTCTTGATGCTTCAGATCAGAGTAAGGTCGTTGTCGAAGTGCAGTCGGTCGCACACCTTACAGCTGCGTCCGAAGCTGTGGTCGTTCGAAACGAGAGCTCTGCTGCGCAAACTGCTTGGCTCGCCCCTTTTGCAGCGCCATCGCGTTCACGAAAAGCTTCTGGAGCCACCTCTCGTTGACGACGTTCCTCTGGTCCTAAAGCTCGCTGTTCACGTTTCGCCGCTGCTTTTCGTGCACGTAGTTCGTAATCCGCAGATTGGCATTGCCGTTTCGCAGCTGCTTCTCGTTCCCCGAGTGAAGGATCCGAAGCTCGCTTCAAACGCTTGCGTTCAGCGTCGTATGCTCGTCTCTTCGCAGCCTTGTCTTCGGCGTTGCTTGCTGTTGTTGATGCTGAAGACGTCGAGGGTAGGGTAACGTTGCCTTGAACGAGTGGTGAGACAATGACGTTGGGTCGTGCACCAGTATTGGTTGGGGGTACCGTTGCTATCTGTTGCTTCCATCGCATCTGCTCGAGTCAAGCAAAGCGTGAAGTCAAGCGAAAAAAAAGGATGGAGTGGGGATGAATTGGGAGAGAAGGAGGGGGAGGGGAGACGAGCCTTGCATGCGCAGTGAAGGTATGGACGCCAACGTCGAGTGACATGGTGCGACTATAAGAAATGCTCGGCATTCAAAAGAGCCCGCGATATGGCCCAACGCCTGCGTACATCAATGAAACAAAGTGTCGCGTGGCGTAATATCACCGGGTGAAATCGACCTTTGTGCGATATCATTGAAGAAACACTACGGGCGTATGCTGGTGTACCTGCATGTGCAAGCACTCGAATCGATCAGATTAGCTCATAGAATTATGTTAACTATTTTTTTATTATTACGTTCCTTATAAATTAGTCATTCCATCATATAAGAACGGCTACTAAATGCAAGTTGAATCAGTACAGATGGCCGAACAACACTATACTTACAACAATAAAAATTGCACGAACAAAGAGTGTGCTATGCAAGAGGTGACTTTGTGCTCATCAGAGCAACTGTGACATTTTTATTGTGGCAAAGGAAGGTCTGCTGGGAAACGTCTTCTATAATCTTGTACGGTATGAATGGCTATAGTTCTGCTTCAATAACGCATGAGAAAAAAGGGTTTACATCTTGCAATACACCGCTAGTCTGTGTTCATTCACTGCCCCGCTGTGGTGGTCTAGTGGCTAAGGTACTCAGCTGCTGACCCGCAGGTCGCGGGATCGAATCCCGGCTGCGGCAGCTGCATTTCCGATGGAGGCGAAAATGTTAGGCCCGTGTGCTCAGATTTGCATGCATGTTAAAGAACCTCAGGTGGTCGAAATTCCCGGAGCCCTCCACCACGGCGTCTGTCATAATCATATGGTGGTTTGGGACGTTAAACCATTTATATAAATCAAACCACTGTTCATTCACTATTATTATTTGTAAAAAAGATGAAATTATGAAAAGACTTGAAGAGATTACAGAAGACCTTAGCAGACGTCCGCTAGCACAGCCAAGGAGTGGGTGGGGGTGGGAGGTGGAAAGTGGTGGAGCACCTCCTTCCAAAATTTTTTAATTGCGCATACGTATGTATGTGGACATGCACGCACGCACGCTAACAGACACAAATACACACACAGATACGCACACAAACACACGAACATATATACTAAGGGGTGGTGTACGCGACCTCACCCACCACGCTGGGAACACGGGGTACCCCACAGGGAGCAGTGTTATCACCACTCCTTTTCAACATTGCTATGGTGCGCCTTCCAAGCGAATTGGCCAGGGTGGAAGGCACACAACACGAAGTATATGCCGACGATATTACAATCTGGACCACTGAAGGGAGCCTTGGTGAAATGCAGGAACGCCTTCAGCAGGCCGCATCCATAGTCGAGGCGTATGCCAACGATTGTGGACTCCAATGTGCTCCAAACAAATCAGAGCTTCTGCACGTTAGAGCGAAGCCAAGAGATAAGTCAGCCATACACATCTCCCTGTCTGGGGTTCCCATCAGAGAGGTGGAGGAGCTCCGGATTCTGGGCCTGTTCATTCACCACAGACTCAGACCGGACTCCACTATAGCGAAACTCAAGAGAATAGGCGAACAGGTAGGGCGCATGATCCACCGCGTTTCCAACAAGCGGGGTGGTCTGCGGGGCAGGGACGCGCTTCGGCTCGCGCATGCCTTCGTGACTAGCCGGATCCTCTACGCCGTCCCATACCTTCGCACTAACAAGCAAGAAGACGAAAGAATAGATGCCATCATTCGTAAGGCTACTAAACGAGCTCTGGATCTCCCGGTGGCCACTTCCAACGCCAAACTGAGGGCGTTAGGTGTGCTCAACTCCTACCAGGAGTTGCGGGAGGCCCACCTTATGAATCAATATACGCGGCTCGTGCAGACGGCTCCCGGGCGCCGCCTTCTGAACCGCTTACATATAGAGCACACTTGCACTGCAGAGGAGGCGGAGCGTATTCCTGAACTGTGGCGGCATATGCTCTCGGTCTCTCCACTCCCCAGTAACATAGATAAGCACACGCACGAAAGCAGAAGACAGGCGCGGGCTCGGACGCTTGAGAGGCAACACGGCTCCCGACCTGGTGTATTCTACGTAGATAAAGCAGGGCCTTCGCCCACGGGATTTTACATGGCCTGTGCAGTTCACCGGGAAAAGCATGTCAATGGGCTCTCGTTCCGAGCACAAAATCCAGAGCGCGCTGAGGAAGTTGCGATAGCGCTTGCTGCTGCGGACCCCAACTCGAAAGTTATCATCACGGACTCCCAGAAAGCATGTACTCATTACTTGGTAGGAGAGATATCCCCCCTAGCCAGCCAAATTCTAAAACGGGCTCTCGCTGATCCAGCCCCGAAACGCATCGTATGGGCTCCTGGCCATCAGGGCTTACGAGGTAATGAGGCCGCTGACGCGGCCGCCCGAGTGCTTACCCACCGGGCTCCTCACCTTGGCTCTTATGACTCGGAGGCCAATACACCGCTGCTGCGGTTCAAAGAAATTCTGACCTATTATCGTGACACTCACCGCCTTTACCCGGCTCCTGCAAAGGGGCTGAGTAAGGCGGAAGAGCGAACTCTAAGGCGCCTGCAGACAGGTACTCTACTTTGTCCTGCAATCCTAAAGCATTTCGATGCGAACACAGATGGGCGGTGCCCACACTGTGGGAAGACGTGTGATATCTTCCACATGGTATGGGCATGTCCGAAAAATCCCCACCTACCCCTTTCCCTACTCCTTCCCGAGAGGCATGAGAGACTGCCCTCCTCAACTGCTCATCACTAGAGTCTCAACGGGCTCTGGTGAGACGGGCGCGAGTAGGGGCCTCGTCATGCGGTGTCCCGGACTAAGGACGCCGACCATGTAGCAGGGTCATGCTTTGGCCCCGTACCTCTCTCTTTTATAATAAATGTTTTTCATCATCATCACCCACCACGCCTCCCCTCAAAAAAAAAAAAAAATCAGGACTGCTATACGAACCTGCAGATACCCACACTGTATGATTAGAATAGACAATGAGATCCCGCGGCGCAAGGCAGCTGCTGTGGATCTGACGACCCTTCACATTCATTTTCACTTCTTGTACATAAGAAATATCGGAAGTCTCACCCAGGCGAGAAATGCCGAAGCTTTTTATCGGCGGGTGTGAGAAAAAAAATATTTCGTCACACATCCCACTCCTTTGTTCCGAGGTTGGAAGTCGGGCGATGAAAATTGCTTCAGTGCTTTGCAATCGTTTGCCGATCGAACTTGGCAGTTTTTAGAAAATTCCCGAACGCTTCAATGTCTCGCGCTTCAGCTTCAGTAGAGTTTATCAAGACCAGTTAAAAGGAGAATGGAGTCGTTGACCCAATCTGCGAAAGATGCAGCACTCAGATGGGAGCTCCACGACCATCCTTTGCGCACGTGCCTCAAAGAAGTGCTGACAGAAAGCCTTAAAAGTGAGACCACTTGTGGGATAGGTTTGTGTGAACACAGGCGCGTCGCGTACGAAATATCAGCGGATAATATAACCTGTAACGCATTTAAAATCAATTTTATTTTAAGGCGCGTGTCGCGCCACTGCACGTGAAACACGCGTTTGGTTTTCATGTACACAACCGATTGCCACATGCTTTACGACTTTGTGTTGGCTGCCACAAGGTTGACAGACCTTTTTTAACTGAGAGAAAGGGCAAACTTGCAGTTGAGTACAAAATATGACATCTTTGCCTCGGTAGTATGAATTAAGCGTATTTACAGTGCCTCAGAGGGGACTTGAAGCAACACCAAGGAAGCCTTCGTTGCAAAGAGTTGTCAACGCGCTACTCATCTACGCACGGCTTTTCGTGCTCAAGTAGCCAGCTATGTTTGTTTGCACGAAAACCACTCTGCATACCGCCTCACTTGGGGCTCTGAAACCAAAGCTCCGACGTGGTACTATGAAACCGTCTCTACATAATTACCCATTCCGCACTCGAGTGAATGATTTTTCCTGCTGTAATCAGTGGATTGTTAGCTTATTATTGTAATAAAAGAAATAAGACGCTAAATTTTTGTGCGTATACAGCTTCAGGCGTTTCACTATACTCATTAAATGCATTGATATAGCCACGACTAGCAATTGGCGGATTTTAAGCGTTTTTTTTTCTTTCATGTACATATTTTCCACTATAGGTGAATATACTTGCTGAACGATATTATATGAGCTACAACACATATTCGCATATTGTGGCACGCGGATAGAAATCAACTCGTGCGCAGTCTGGTTCTGCGTAATTACCATTCGTTTTTAAACTTAACGGCAGCAGTAACGTTTATGGTATAGCTTGTTTACGGGTCAGACGTGAATTTTCTTTCTACATAAAGCTATGATGGCAGTCACATCAAAGGGATGCCATCATTGAAAGGGCTCATTGTTCGGAGTTGAGTGAGTGCTTGCCTGATTGGCCCCAGTTCATTAGACGTTGGACGCAGTCGCCTGTCACGAAGAGAAACGCCGACAAAGCCTCTGGCGCACGCGAGATTGGGCAGCAACTCATCACTTGGCTACAGTGGCTAGAGAGTTATTGTACAGTCCTTGTGCGATGACATATCGTGCGCGTGACATATAAAAGAACTGGACAACGTTTCCTGGACAGCGCGATCTTTCAAAGGGCTGGCTGGACAAGCGATGGCCGAAATAATTATGGAGGGAGGCACCGAGGAACCTGATCGAGTGTCGTAGACGACGTGCTATGGTTGGTGGTTTCCATCAAAAGCCGTGGCCCCAAAACGAAAGATATTGCCGAATAACCCAGAAACTCTGATACGTCTGTGGCTAACTCTCGCACCTTCTTTCATAATAAACTGCTTAAATTTCTCATCTACAAGTCCTGCAGATTTGATGTCCTAAGCTGCTTTTCGCCATTTAAACTAGGTTGAGGAGACACGCTTCGGAGCAATTGCAGTATTTAGGCAACACCATTTGATATTTATATAACGAAGAGAAAAATTTAGCGCGTTCGCATCTAATGACCATATGGTTTTCAAAAAAATTCTCTTCTCGCCCAAAAGAAAGAGGAAAGCAATATTATGAATAAGATTTCAACCACATGCTTGTTTGCTGGTGCAGCAGCTAAAGGCCAATAGAGTGTCTACATTTTAAAGTGAACACATTACCCGTTGTTTACACTTCTATTAATTATGCTGCTGCGTTATTTATTGATTTACAAGCACTTACAATGCGCATGATTCACACTGTTTAGGGTAGCTCTCGATTTCAAAACGCGTTCACTTTGCTTCACTCAGTCTGAGGGGTATTCACCGCTTTCGAATCATGCCACTGGAGTAATCCTTACTGCAGGACTAGCCATGTGTTTAGTTTCTTGTTGCTGTCGCCTATGAAGTGAACTAAATTTAATCAGTACCTCCCGTGTGCCGCTGCGCAACGTTCACCGATGTGGCTTTCCACATTGTCCACGTAGCGCTTTTGGCAAGAATCAAATGTGAAGTTGATTGAAATCACTCAAAGCTGTTAAATGTATTTCAGCCACGTGATTCGACGCTCAGCATTAGCGAAGTTGCCCTGTTTTTTTTTTTTTACGGCGTCATTGAAAAGCTATACATCTTGTGCATGCACTCTACACTCTGTATACTTGCTTTCTGTTCTCCTCTGCATGCAAGAAAATGGGTGTGCTGCACTTTTCGTGAGAAAAGAGCTGACTTGATAAGAAGTTTTTCTGCTTTCGATTTGTAGTTTGTACTTACCCATTTGCAGTGATGGTAACGGTTTTGTAATGGAGAAGACCTTGCATGCAAAGTTCATGCCTCCGCAATACAGACGCGAATAGCAGGCCAAGAACCAAGGAAAGGAAGGAAGAATAATAGGAGGAAAAGAACGGCAGGGAAATTAACCAGCCTATTGGCAGCCGGTTTGCTACCCTGCGCATGGGAAGGGGATGGGGGAGATGAAAGATAGGGAGCAGAGAGGGAAGAGAGATAAACACAGCACATTCGGCAGCACACGCGCACACTCAGCCATAGTCATAGTACAGTCTCCGGTCCTTCCTCAGCTGGTCGCATCAATCTTTCGCCTTTTACTAAGAACCAAACTTAGTTACAAGGGAAAGGGCAATAAGTGTGCCATCCCTCATTAAGTGGGCATGCTCAGCTGTGAAAGCAGCGATGAGACGCGTAAGTTCCTTCGTGTACCCCTGACGGTTCGCGCGTTACACCTCCACACTCATAGGGCCCGGGATTCGCATGACTGTGTGCTCCAAAGAAAAGGCAAACCACAATCAATACCTAATTGCAGCCCACGTGTCAGCGCTAATGCACCAGAGCCTCTGTGGCAATTCTTATGTTTGTCCATAGTGGGGGTAAGGAGGCTGGAGGAGGGAGGGGCGACACTTTATTGTATAGTGCTCCTCCTTTTGGTTCCAGCTCTTGCAGCTTTTCTTGCCTGTATCGGTAGATGACTACAGTGCGACGACACATTTATTTCTAGGTGGAAGAGCAGCAAGAGATAAGAGCTTTTCTTCCTTTCTCACAAAGTTGAGCGCCACTATTTTGAATAGACCACATGCACAATTTTCATGAAGCTGCCACTGCATAACTTAAAAGCTGGACGTAAATCTTCTCACTCTATAGAGCCTAGCGCTCAGCTATGACCACTTAGCTATAACCGCTATGACCGTGCGCGACATTTTTCACTTGTGTGGCTTGCTTTTCTTTAGCAAATAAACAGGGGGGGGGGGATTTTTAGTAAATCAACACGTAAATATAATGATTGCAAGTTTTATGAAGCCCACCTGAAAATACGTGGCGTATTCTCTCCGCTATCAACTTCAAATGGAAATTTGTATATGTGCTTTGAAAATTATATATCTGAAATTTATAAATTACAACGTACACCACAAGTCAAATAAATTGAGAGTTACAAGGTAATAGTTATTATTCATTGCCGAATATGCACTTCTATTTCTCGCGCTAGTAATGTCGGTAATATGAAGCCTTCGTTTGGATACTAAATGCCCACAGTATCTTCAAGCCATTCTCAAAGGACTGTAAAGTTACACTATCGGGTCAAAGAGGATATAACAAGAGTAAAAAAAAAATCTGTACGAATATTATCTCGCATTATGCTCCCTCTGAAGCTACCGAAGAGAGAGAGAGAGAGGAAACTTTATTAGAACTTGGCCGGCAGCTTGGTCTTGGTGGCCTCAGATGGCGGCGCTGAGTCCCTGAACTCGGGCGGCATCTTCGGCCTGCCGGACAGCCCAGAGCTGGTCGTTGAGCTCCGAGCTTCTGAGCGCCGCCTCCCAGCGGTGGCGTCGCCGACGGAGAAGGTCCCCCGCGGCACCCGCAGACGGGACGGCGGCGGGAACGAGTGAGCTCGAGGCTTCCTGTTGCCTGGTATTGGCAGCCGCCATAGGCGCATCGCGAACGGCGGCCGTTTCTCGACCATTGTTATCGGCGCATTCCCAGAGCATGTGGCGCAGCGTTGCTCTGTGCCCGCATGCTTTACATAGATCGGTAATGTGTAAGTGCGGGTAGCAGTGGCGTAAGACGACCGGGCTGGGGTAAGAGTGGGTTTGTAGTAAGCGATAGCTTACGGCATCGTGTCTGTTTAATTTGTCATGCGGTGGCGGGAACTTTCGCCTTTCCAGTCTGTAGTGTTGCGTAATATCTCGGAACGTGATGAGACGATCACCCCACGACCATTGTGGTCTGTGTTGTCGCGGCGTGTCTGTCAAGGTTTCTCGATCCTGCAGATCAGAAGCCCCGTTCTCTGGAGCGGAGGCGGCGGCCACGGAATGTGCCGCGGCTCGGCGAGTGAGACCTCGAGCCGCGGCGTGGGCCGCCTCGTTGCCCGGAAGCGGGACATCGGTGTGTGCCGGGGTCCAAAGGAGGAAGACTGTTAAATTTTGTTGTGGCGATCGCGACGCTGAGTGCCATCACCGCACCTCTTAAGGATGCGGGCCGCTTCCCGCGAGACGCGGCCGCGCGCGAAGCCGCGGATTGCTGCCTGCGAGTCGCTGATTACGATCGTAGCGTTCGGCACCGTGGCGATTGCTAGGGCTATCGCGGCTTCTTCTGCCGCCTCCGTATGTCCCGTGGTCACCGTGGCGCTCGCGAGGCATTTGCCCGCACGGTCAACGACCGCAGCGGCGTGTGCGTGTCTCCCGTCACCATATCTCGCGGCATCTACGTACACAACTTCGTCGCTAGTGCCGTACTTCTTTTGAAGGTCACTAGCTCGCTGGTTACGGCGCCCGACGTGGTGCGTCGGGTGCATATTCTTAGGAAGCGGCGGAACAATTAGGCGGTCGCGAACCGAGGCAGGAACATCCGCTTTTTCTCCCTGCTGAGTGTGGTACCGGATGCCAAGTGACTCGAGGATGTGTCGACCCGTCTTAGACCCCGACAAGCGTTCGTTTTGCGAAACGACATGGGCCTCAATTAACTCGTCGAGTGAGTTGTGCAGTCCAAGTTCTAGTAACTTTTCAGTGCTCGCATTCAGTGGAACTCCAATTGCTCTCTTGAAAGCCTTTCGTATTATACATTCGATCTTGTTTTTTTCTGAGCCTAGCAATTTGAGGTAGGGGGCAACGTATGTTATACGGCTTATTGCGTACGCCTGCACTAGACGGATCGCGCAGTGTTCGCGCATACCAGTACGTCTGTTCGTGATACGACGTAGGAGTCGGATCGTGTCGTCTACCGAACGACGTAGTCTTCGCACCGTCTCACCATTATGGCCGTTTGCCTGCAGGTGTAACCCCAGAATTCTAATTTTGTCTACGTGTGGAATGGGAGTGCCATCTGCCAATAGAACGCTTATTTTGTAGCACTCCCTTTCTTCGTCGCGCGGGGTTTTGCGACCTCTACTTGTAGGTTTGTAGATTAGAAGTTCCGACTTGGTTGCCGAGCATTCGAGGCCCGTTCCTCGCAAGTACTCCTGAACTTCGTCTACACCTGCCTGGAGCGTACGCTCGATGTGACCATCACAACCTCCGCCGGGAACCCAGAGGGTGATGTCATCCGCGTAGATACTGTGATACAATTCTTGTATGCCTAATAATTTCTCGGGTAGCCCCAATAGAACTAAATTAAAGAGTAATGGCGAAATTACGGAGCCTTGTGGCGTGCCCCTCGAGCCCATCTCAAATTCTTGCAGTTCCACATCTCCAACGACGACGCGTACGCGTCTGCCGGCAAGGAAGTCACGTATGTAATTATATGTTTTTTGTCCTAGTCCTAATGTTTGAACTCTGTTTAAAATTGCTTCGTGTTTAACGCTGTCGAAGGCCTTTTTAATATCTAGGCCAAGGATCGCCTTGGTTGAGCTGGTAATGTCATCAACAATGTGGTGCTTCAGCTGAAGCAACGCGTCTTGTGCGGAGAGATTGCGGCGGAATCCTAGCATGGTGTGCGGAAATACATCGCGGACTTCGAGAAAGTCAGTCACGCGTTTGAGGACTGCGTGCTCCAGAACTTTTCCTACACAAGACGTGAGCGAAATTGGCCTTAGATTATCAAGCGCAACCTGCTTGCCCGGTTTAGGAATCATGATAACTCGAGCTCTTTTCCACGCTTCAGGAAGGGAACCGCGTTGCCAGCACTCGTTGATATAAGTCACAAATCGGGAGATTGACTCGTCATCTAAGTTGCGGAGAGCCTTGTTCGAAACCCGGTCCAGGCCGGGCGCCGATCGGGTGTTTAGTTCAAAAAGGACTGCCCGAATTTCCGCTTCGCTAAATTCGGCGTCTAGTTGCTCATTAGCAACGCCGTCATAATCTGGGTGTTGGACGCTCTCTGCCGACTTAAAGTAACGGTCACGTATTGCACCGAGCAGGTCATCGCTTTTATGATCGTTCACAAGTCTCCGAGTTTTATGGCCTTGAGCGGCACGAGTATCTTCCGGATCCAATAGGTGCCGGAAAAGGCGCCAAGCACTCGCCCCGCGCATCTGTCGCTCGAGGCCGTTGCACAGGTCTTCCCATTGTGACCTACAGACTTGGAACGCATGTTCCTCAATTTCTCTGTCTAACCGTGCTATGCGTTTCCTCAACGCCCGGTTATGTCTTTGGCGTTTCCACCTCTTGAGTAGGGCGTGCTTTGCTTCCCACATGTGTAGGAGCCTGCTGTCGATTACTTCGAGCTTCGCTTCGGGCGGGATGTGGCACGTTACCGCGTCTACGTCCCGATTGAGCGTCGCGGTCCACTCGTCTATATCCGTGATCGGCTCGTCGCCCCGCCCGCCTTCTGCTCTCTTTTTGCGGAACGCGTCCCACTGCACTAATTTGAGTTTACGGCCTGTGCTTTCAGAGTATGTTCTACGAACGCTCGGGCCCGTGTCTACCGTAATCTCCATCAGAGAGTGGTCACTCCCTAAGTCCTCCTGCGTGTTTTGCCAAGACGCCACTGCGACATTCGACACGAACGCGAGGTCCGGTAGCGTGTCTGCGCTCACGCTGTTACCCCGGCGCGTCGGATCGGCGGGGTTCGCGATCAGTTCAAGCCGTTGGTCTTGCGAGTCTTCCCAAAGGTGTTTACCCTTGAGCGTTTCACGCGTGTATCCCCAGGCCCCATGGGGCGCATTAAAATCACCCGCAACTAGCAGAGGTGCGCCGTTGGCGGCCGTGCTTGCTCTCCGGAGCATCTCCCCAAATCGGTGCTGTAGCGTGGGTTTACTGTAGACGTTAAGTACAAACAGGCCTCGGCCGCGCTTAGGAATTAATTCTACAAAAACATGCGGTATCCTTACGCACTCAAGTTCGCGCTGCGCCACCGTGATGTTACGTCTAACTAGCACGGCAGCGACCGGCGCCGGACGCGGCGGGGGCGACGGCAGCGACCGCGGTCGCGCCGACGACGAGAGCGGATCGCCCCGCCCTCGGCGACCCGCGGCCGCCCCCGGCGCCCCACCACGCGCCGAGCGCTGTGTAGCACGTTTTTCTTTCCGCCTGTTTTCCGCCGCGGCCGCATTTATGGCTTTGTAACCAGCTAGTTTTGCCGGATAATTTGTTTCCTGCAAAAGGATAATGTCCGGTTTCGTCTCACGGCTTCGAATAAATTGCTCGAGATTTCCCCGCTTCCTCCTATATCCCCGGCAGTTCCACTGCCAGATCGTGTACTGTTGTTTGTGAGTGTTAGTGTGAGTGTGCGCGTGTCTAGCCATGGTGATGCTTGTGTTTAATTTAGCCCATCGCTGTCGAGGCGACTGGGGTGCGGCTGAATCTGCGGCTCGGCGTCTGGCAGCGCGTTCTGCTGCTGCTGACTCTGTTGCTGTCTAGCGTAGGGCTTACTCACCGTTCTAATCGGTCTGCCCGCAGATGTCGGGAGTCGCGCTTCAATGTTTTCTATGCGCGCCGTGTGCGCGGTGAGCATTTGTGTCATTTGTTCAGAGAGCTTAGCTATCGCACTATTGAACATGTCATTCATCTGTGCCACCTGTTTAGCAAAACGTTCATCGAGGCTGGTCTCGATAGCATCGATTTGTTTCTGTAGCTTATCATAACGGCCAAATCGCTGTGTGGATTCGTGCCTGGCAGGATCTAGTGCTATCCTTTTCGCGATACACGGGCGGTCTTCGCGTCCGCCTGCCCCCTCTCCCGAACTGCTCTCGTCATCCGTGTCCATCCCCGCCGCCTCGGGTCTCGACGGAGTCGAAGACCGAGGCGTCGGTGGTGGCGGCGCCGTCGACTGTTGCTGCGGTTGTTGCATTCGTGGAGCCTCTCCTTTCAATTTGGAATTTTCCGCTCTAAGGGCGGCGTTCTCGCGTTTCAGCTCTGAAATTATCGATTGTAATGGTCCTAGGCGTTGTTCTAGCGCTCGCTCTACCGCTAGCTTAAGCTCGCTCCCACCGCCGCCACCGACGGCGGGACCGCCAGGACGTCCCGCCGAAACAACGCCGCCGGCGCGAAAGGCGGCTACATCCGCCCATCTCACCTGCTGCCATGTGCCCATGGGTCCTTGTTGTTGCGGCTGCCGCCACGTCTGATGCTGCTGACTTTGTTGGGTGCCTTGGTTGACAGCTGCGGCGCCCGGAACGGCGCCACCGCGCGTCATCGACATGCTTCTCGGCCTTGGTGTCCGGCTGCGAGAGCGGGACCGGGATTTACCGCCGCCGCCTCTCGCGTCTCGGCTTGTCGAGCGTCCTCTTCGGGTGGCGTTGGATGAATGACTGTCAAACGCCGGATAATGATTGTAGTAACCTCCGTTGCCTTCGGTGCTAATGCCGCTGTTGTAGATGCTGTCGGACGCTGCGGCCGCTTGCTCTTCTTCACGCCGCTTTCGCTCTAGGCGGCGACGCTTGACTATGTAAGGAGTCTTGTATCTCGCCTTGCAGACGCGGTCACCCGTGAGATGATCCTTGCCACACAGTTGACACCGCGGCTCGCAGCGATGGTCAGACGGTGGGTTACTGCTTCCGCAGCCACGGCAAATCTTGTCGGCAGGGTTGGGACACACGTCGGAGCGATGGCCCAGCCTCCCGCACGCGTAGCACACGTCGATGTGCTTTCTGTAGAGGGAGCATCTCACAAGCATAGGTCCATAGTATACGTGTCTGGGAACATGGAAACCGTCGAACAATACGATGATGTTGTCCGTGGTGCCCATTCGCTTGGCATGCAGCACGCCGGGGTTGCGCTGCGTCACTAGGTTGTTAACGATGTCCTCCGGGCTCTCGTCTTTGGAAATGTTCCTAATCAGGCCCTTGGAAGTGTTCTCCGGGGCGGCCTGATAGGCGTTCGCCTCTAACTCTCGGTTCCCGATGCAAAGCTTGCTGATGGCTCCGTATCGTTTGGCTCTGTCCGCGGACGGAGTGCTGAGCACCACGACGTTCTGTTTAACGTTGAGGCAGATGCTGTCCTCTCTAGCCGCTTCTCTACTGATACCTGCCGCGTTACGAAGGCAGCAGTAAATGCGATCTATCTTGTATTCAGCCCCGTTGAATCCGCCGCGGGGGCGCACAATGATCCTGTAGTCATCGGGCGGTAGCTCTGGCATTCAGCTCGCCTTAGCGAGGTGCTGCAAGTAACGAGCACACTTCTTTTTATTCTGCGCCGCTGTGGCAGTATCCGGGGCAATCCCTGTAGTCTCCGCGGCAGCCGCCTGTTGCTGCGTCTCCGTCTTCTGGTCTTGCGCTGACTCGGACGCGCCGTCGGCCTGTTTCGTTCTCTTTACGCTGCACCATCCTGCTCCCTCGCCGAAATCTTCCGGCCGAATGTCCTCTCCTTCTACCTCTACGACATCCATTTAGCCCTGGCAAAGGCCTTGTACGCTGCCGTCGGGGATCGGGAGCTCCGAGGAGGTCCGGCGACACGTTAGGCTTGCAGGCCCCACCGCCGCAGCGGCCGGCCTATGGCGACGTGCGCAGAGACGCTGGACTTGGCGTTCTTGCTTTCGTGGTGGAATAAAAGGCGCCAATAAGTGGCTAAAAAGTGGTCCCACCTGGCAAAACTTGGTGTCAGGGAAGTCCTTGAAACTGCCGCCGATCGATGGTGAGAAGCGTTTTGCACGATAAATTCGATAATCCACCAAAAACATAGGAAAGTTGCGGAGCCGACGCGCAACACGTCCGCACTCCGTGGCCACCTAGCGGTGTCCCCTCGAAGCTACCGAATGAAAAAATTAAATGAACCCTGACGATATTTACTACTTTTTCAGTTTTAGTTAATTGCTTTCAAAAAAGTAGTGCGTAATCAATACAGGTGAGAGACAGAAAGTAAAATAACTATAGCGGGAAAACTTTTCGCACTAATTCACGCTAATGAACTATGTCGAGTGGCGGCTAGCATTGTTTATTTTCACTGAGCATAACTATCTTTATGACAGTAACGTTGATGCCTAAGTGGTTCTTCCAAATATGCGTGGCAGCATTTACCACTCAGCTGGATTTCTGAATAAGGCTGGTGCAGACATAAACATGGTAAGACAACAACTGCCAGCTACCTCTGAAGGGTTCATGAATAACTACTGTTCTGTTGTTTGGCACGCCTAAAAACGTAGTTCGTCGTAGCCATGACATTTATTTTAGAAGAGCTAACGCAGCTGAGGGTTCTTTTTATTCCCTCGTTCCAAGATACCATAATGACGCTATATAGCATCAGACACCTCGTAATGAAATCAGATAAACAGAGAATACGTCTTGCTAGCGCGCATAGCGTAAGCAGGAGTATATAACGAAATATCAGGAACGTGCGCACGCTTTGTTCTATCCATAGCCGCGCGTATACTTGCACAACCCTCCAACTTCGTTTTCTGCGAAACTATGGCGGCGACCAACAAGAAACTTTCCAGACATGACACGTGAGAAGTGGGCCACATTTGTGCTTCTCTTGCTCGTCGCGTTATTGATGCGGGCTAACATATTTAGCACACAGGGAAGGAAAGAGCACAATATACAGTTCTGGCAGCCGTATACGCGTATCTGAGTGGACACTGTTGCGTAACATAAAGGATTACATCGACAAACAAAAAAGCTGAGCCGCGACACAGGCTAGATTCTCTGTTTCGTTTGGTTGCAATCTTATAACTACACAGTGTTTGTGTCTTCCCGCAGATGACGGCCCTATTTCACACCGCATTAGTTTTATATAAACAAAGCTTCCTGCCTGTAGACACGATTAAGGCAACGTGAACAAGTATATTACGCCATCGAGAGTACAGCTTCTTTCCATATTTCTCTTACTTTTCGAGTAAATATTTTTTTTGTGTATCATTAGATCGTCCTTGAGCGCCTCACTTCGTCTCTAGCTTTTAACCGCATCTCGGTGTTATATTAATTACCAACTCGTCAAACGAGCGCCGTGCTTTCCAGTATACTAGTATAGCGTTGAACTGTTCACGAAGTAGCGGCCTTGCAGTTACACGCAGTATTAGTGAGAATTGTGGGAAAATACTGCGAAGCCATGTTGGCCGTAACTTAAAGCTGTAAGACGAATTTCTAAGATGTTGGATTCCAAAAGGGTAATACGAATATGAGGCACGTGGTTATGGGCTGGTCCGAGTGAAGTTTTACCTGCTATGGGTTCATTAATATACACATAAAGTTTAATACGCTGCGGACGTTGCACTTCAACTACATTTAAACGTGACTTCCATTGCCTGCAGACGAACATGTGTCCTCGGCCTTAGCAGCACAACAATGTAGCTTCTAAGGTGACACAGCTGGCAATGAAAGAATCGGAGAGGTCAGTTTAACCGAAAGCAACTCCGGGTTAACAGTACACGCCCATGCTCCCGAATTCACGCGTGAAGAATCTAGCCGCATTCTTGAATTGTGTTCCTTGCGGGCGCACACGCGTCCACGCACATACATAGAAGATCACGCACGCACACTCATAAGACACATAAATGAAAATATTTGTGCTATATTATGCCCAGAGTAAAAAAAAAAGTGTATGTCTTTCTCTTTTTGGAGAGCCCTTACTTCGCACGACTCCCAAAAGGTAGTTAACGTGTCTCTAGGAAAATTCATATACGTGCGTAGTCAAAGCTCGTAACAAAGAAGGAGTGAAATGAATCTTTCTTTTTTTAATGTAGTTTTAGCGTGGTACTTTATATCTCCATTGAGACCCCGCCGCGGTGGTCTAGTGGCTAAGGTACTCGGCTGCTGACCCGCACGTCGCGGGTTCGAATCCCGGCTGCGGCGGCTGCATTTCCGATGGAGGCGGAAATGTTGTAGGCCCGTGTACTCAGATTTGGGTGCACGTTAAAGAACCCCAGGTGGTCGAAATTTCCGGAGCCCTCCACTACGGCGTCTCTCATAATCATATGGTGGTTTTGGGACGTTAAACCCCACATATCAATCAATTATATCTCCATTGAGTCAGTTCCTCTTTTTTTTTGAGGTCACGTGTTTATCGCGAACATGATGGAAAGTAAGACACTGTTTTGCCTAAGGCGTTTCTCGCACATACACGGGCGCAACGATATCTTATTAAAAGACGATAGTTTTTCTGGGGACCTTCGACGGCAAAAATTTGGTCTATCTGACTTTCTGTACATTTGCCTCCTTGTCCGCGGCAACGATACCCCAAACGGCACCAAACGATACCTCAAACGGCCAAACCCATCTGCAGCGCCCACCAATATTGCTCAAGATTTAGCGTTCATACTTGTGCGATTGTCAATTAAAAAGCCATTATTGAGCATATCTCAAGCACCATAACACGTCAATATTCTGTATGGGTGCGTTTTTACTAGCGAAGGCACGCACAAGTAATTCTAATGACCGTAGCGTTTATCCCGCTGCGCTGACAGTGCAACGCGATGCTCAAATAGGCAAGTGTTTCCAACGGTTTGCTAAGACTAAAGTCCCTTGATGTTGGGATCAAGGGGCTTTAGCTAAGATGACATGGGGGTGGCACCTGCCCGTCGCTTTGCGTTCTACCCCTTATCGCCTTCGTGACAGGCGGGCATCTTTCTCCGCGACAAAGAGCGCACGCCTTCCTTTGTTTTCGAAGATAACTGCCAGATGGCGCTCGTATCTAACGTGCCTCGATGCGCTCGTTCGCCTTCGCTGCACGGATCGAGACTCTCTACCACAGCGCTTCCAGCATGATTCCATGTCACCGACTTTCTCGCGCAGAACATCAAGTAAACGTTTTGTTCACTCTCTCCACACGCAAGACTGTCGTCTTTCGGCGACATTTGCACTGAAACATGCAGTTACGGGGCACTTTTTTGTTTTTTATCTGTGCAACGCCAACCAGACGTTGATAAATAATCGGCCGCAAAAAATCAGCTTCTTACAAGGAAAGAAATATATTACTGGCGGCGCAGCCAGTCAGATGCAACTAACCACAATCCTGCCTGTCTTTGAAAGCAAGGGTCTTGCTCAACCACGTTTGATCATTCAATTTTTAGCTTGGTTACTTTGAGACGTCCCACTTTAATTTGTTCCTGTCACATTTTAGGTTTTTGCGTACGACACGTGTAGACTCACGTCCTAGTCAATCCGTCTTATCTTCCAAACGCCGAACTCCTGAAAACATGTAGGCATTCCCGTCCAACGAGTATAGCCGCATTTTTTAATAAAAAAAAGCATGGGACCTTCTACTTCTTGCTCTAGGCTGCTTCATACTTAACAGAGAACAAAAAAAGTGTCTCAGCGAACATAGTGGTTACATTTACAAATTACTACATGGTGAAAAAAAGTTACAGGAGCCAACTAAGGTGAAAGAAGATCTTTCAAAAGCTAGAATTTCGGTCGTCATACAAAAACGTAATTTACTGAGAACAAAGTTTCTAGGTGAGATATAAAATATCTTTTTCTTTTATAGCTGTCTTCCGTTTTTTCACTTGGTCGGCCCTTGCTCGTTTCTTCTTGTTCGGCATCACTCTAACCGCGAATGGATAATATCGTCGTCCTTTGAACTTCAGAAAAGGTAGTGACATCGATAAAATATTGCAGAATTCATCTTTTGGAAGGAAAACAGCAAAAGCGAAAAAAAAATCGGCAGATCTCACGTACCTAGGAATTGACGTTATGCGAAGCGTGCGGAGGGAAGGTGACCATTTTGCAATTTTTTTATTGAGCGACACGTCATAAAATGACGCTAATATATGTACAAATGATGCACTCAGAGAAATATGTCAAAAAGTTGCAGATGTTTACTTAATCAATTGTTTGCACTTTCGCAACGATGTCACATCGAACATGCGTATTAGCAACACCAGAAGCTGATATTAAGCGCTGATGCTTGCCAGGATGCTAGCCCTGGACACTGCTACATAAATCAACTTGAGCGCATGGCAACTAACCACAGTTGACGTTAACACGACGAAACGGCTGTATTAAAAGAGTACATATGTAAGGCTTATAAAATTTAGTAGGCAGCACCGCGACCACCATTGACGTTTCACGAAGATTAGCGTCTATTTGAAAAAGGAATTCCGAGACACATGGCGTAGCTCTGTGGTAAGTTGCTTCACGGTCACGCAGAATGCTTGGGTTCGATTCCAGCTTGGACCCTGGCATTTATTTCTTGCATTCGTCGGGTCGATGCAACCGATGTCAAGTATTTCTTAACACTCACGCGTTAAAATTACCCTTTTGTGTTCTCGTTGTTCCTGGGTATACATGCTAAGTGTCAATCACCTGTGGCACATACCCACGTAGCAGAGGCAAATACCCACTCATGAGTATGTGCCACTGTCT
>NC_134702.1:35522034-35557034 GCF_043290135.1 Rhipicephalus microplus | reverse complement strand
AATGATTCAGTGTTCGTAGTTCTTTTCTGTGTCGCTAGGGTTATGGGTTATATATGAAAGTAGCGAGTGTCGTGTTTTCTTGTCCTCTTCGTCCCCGTCGAATTTGCGCTACTACACCATATGGTTAAATGATGTCCCATCGGGTATATCAGCCAAGCTTACCCTTGTGCACGTACGTTCCAGTCGTCGTCTCCCGGGACTCGAGCCACAGCACGGTTTGCTGCCTGAAAGTCAGTAGGCTATGAACCAAACACCTCCTAACGTCACCCCGCCAGCACCAGCCCACCTGGTTGTGAACCAATCGAAGACGCCAAAGACATTTCACGGAGCTGCTTTTGAAGATGCCGATGACTGGCTCGAGCATTTCGACCGGGTCGCCGTCATCAACGGTTGGACCCCACAGCGTAACTACGCTATGTGTACAGCTTTCTCGAAGACTCCGCGAAAACGTGGTTTAAGAACCACGAAGCAATGATTACGTCATGGGATAAGTTTCACCGGCAGGAACTCAAGGCCTTTGCCCGAGAGGACAGAAAAGAGACAGCGGAGCGTGCTATAGAGGCAAGGATTCAAGGCCCTAACGAAAGGGCGACGACCTACATAGAGGACATGGATAGGCTTTTCAGGCATGCGGAGCCTTTTATGACCGAATCCAAGAAAGTTGACCACTTAATGCTTGGTGTTAAAGAAGAGATTTTTGCCAGCCTGATGCGAAACCCGCCTGCGACACTTGCGGAGTTCCATGAGGAAGCCACTGCCATGGAGAGGGCCCTTCAGCTTACCAAGCAGTATAACCTTGATGTACATCCAAGTGAAGTCACTTCAGTCACTCTCGGCAATGACATCAGTGCATTGCGAGAGCTCATCAGAGCTCTCATCAAGGAGAAGCTACAAAAGGTGCAAGTGACTGCTTCACCTGTAGGTCCACTCTCCGTTGCAGAGATGGTACGTGCCGAGCTACGACAAGCCGCTCACACTCCCCAACAGTCCGAGGCACCACAACAGCAGCACTGCGTTGAAATGAGCTACGCGGAAGCAGTGCGACGTCCTCCATCGTGCAGTTCAACCAGCGTGCTATACCCCATTGAGCGACGAGCTCAGCAAATGGAGGTAGGCTACAGTCCTCGCTGCCGCTGATCGCCGAAGCACGACCGAGAAAGAGTGACATCTGGCGTACACTCTACCACAGGCCCCTTTGTTTCCACTGTGGGAAAGCCGGACACGTCTGCCGAACATGTCCATACCTCCGTGTAGGTCTCCGTGGATTTTCGCCAAATGCCCTGGTCCACAACCTTGCGAGCGACCACTGGAAATAGAGAGTTTTGTCTCTAATCGTCGTAATATCAAACACCAGATGATGATGATGATGATGATAATGATGTTGATCTTCGTTACTCTGGCGCACACCCACAAAGGGGGATCGGCCAAGAACTGGTTGGCAGGATCTTTAAATAAATGGCTTATGGTTTTTCGAACACAAAGTAATTTTTGGACTCCAGAGCACACGCCCACAGACCTACTTCGTTATTCTCCTCGGAGGGTGGCCACTATAGTTGCCAGCCCACCTTGCGTCAATATTTTGATAACAATTGTAATCAAAACACGATTTGTTTTCGCGATAAAAAAAAACTAAACACACAGACGACTGACGAACTTGGCCCCAGACACCTTCGGAAGGAATACAATAGATTTGTAATCTTCCAGTGACGAGTTGCGTCAGCCAAGAGTTGCAACAACCTAAAGCTGAAGTGCATCAGTTTTTAGAGAAAATTGTACTACGCAGGTAAAAAAGACACGCGCATGCTGAACACTTATCCACTTACTGATACAGAAAAGAAACACATTGAACCAGAAGAAAAATGTCGAAATGTCAGGATATTGATTTATCGCCAGAAACGATGCCCTGCGGCCGCGCCTGATAGATGTTCTTTGAACTGGAGATGGAAGGAGTCGAAGGAAAACAAATTATAGAAAGCACTATAGACGACAAACTGTCTATACGCTCCAACCGACACACATCACTCATACTTCCCACGCAAGCAAAACCAGAATATGACACGGAAAGAGACCAGTTGGCTAAACAATTTCCCAACAAAAACAAAAACAAGAACCGAAAAAGGGAACACTGGGAACGTACCATGTCGAATCAATGAACTGCTTTCGGCTTCGTAAATAGATTGTATACTACAGAGAGCAAGCTGATTGGCCTGTAATTCTTCAAGTCCTTGTCATCTCCTTTCTTATGTATTAAGATGATGTTAGCGCTCTTCCAAGACTCTGGTACTCATCCCGCCAGGAGACATCTCGTGAACAGGGTGGCTAGTTTTTCTAACACAATCTGACCTCCATCTTTCAGCAGATCTGATGTTACCTGATCCTCATTAGCAGCTTTGCCTCTTTGCATGCTCTCCAAAGCTTTTCTGACTTCTTTTATCATTACTGGTGGGGTGTCATCTGGGATGCTGCTAGTTATTATAGTATTAAAGTCGTGGTTATCCCGGCTACTGTACAGATCTCTGTAAAATTCCTCCGCTACTTTAACCATCTTATTCATATTGGTAGTTATTTCGCCTTCTTCGTCCCTTAGTGCATACATCCGATTTTTGCCTATCCCAAGTTTCCTCTTCACTGCTCTGACGCTTCCTCCGTTTTTCAGGGCGTGTTCAATTCTCTCCATGTTATACCTTCTCACATTGCGTACCTTACGCCTATTAATCAACTTTGAAAGCTCTGGCAGTTCTATTTTGTCTGTTGTACTTGAGACTTTAATGATTTGACGCTTTTTAATGAGATTCTTCATTTCCCGGGAAAGCTTGTCAGTGTCCTGTCTAACTACCCTGCCTCCAACTTCCACTGCACACTCCGTAATGATACTCATCAGATTATCGTTCATTCTATCCACGCTAAGGTTGGTTTCCTCACTAAGAGCCGAGTACCTGTTCTGAAGCGAGACTCTGAATTCCTGTACTTTCCCTCTTAGTGCTAGCTCATTGATTGGCTCATTGCGTATCAGTTTCTGTCGTTACTTCTTCAAGTCTAGGCGAATTGGATAACGTACGATTTATGGTCAATGCATCGTACCTTGCCAACCACTTCCACATCCTGCACGATGCCTAGGTTTGCACTCATGATAAAGTCCATTTCGTTCTTATTTTCGCCATTAGGGCTCCCCCATGTCCACTTGCGGTTTCCTCGTTTTCGGTAGAAGGTATTCAATATCCGTAAATTATTGCGTTCTGCGAATTCTACTCGTAGCTTTCCTCTGGCGTTTCTAGTACCGATGCCATAGTCTCCTGCTGCCTGGTCTCTAGCCTGCTTCTTCCCTACCTTTGCATTAAAGTCTCCCATCAGTATAGTATACTGTGTTTTTACCTTACTCATTGACGATTCCACGTCTTCATAGGAGCTTTCAACTGAAGCGTCATCATGGCTGAATATAGGTGCGTAAGCCTGTACCACCTTCATCTTGTATCTTTTATTCAGTTTAATTGCAATACCTACCACCCTTTTATTATTGCTATAGTATTCCTCTATGTTGCCAGCTATGTTTCTGAAAATCAGGAACCCCACTCTCAATTCTCTTTTGTCATCCAAGCCCCGATAGCAAAGGACGTGCCCATTCTGTGGCACCATATAGGCCTCATCTGTCCTCCTAACCTCACTGAGCCCTATTATATCCCATTCGACATCCTGTAGCTCCTCGAATAGTACACCTAGACTTGCCTCACTAGAGAAGGTTCTAGCGTTAAACGTTGCCAAGTTCAGGTTCCAATCCAATGGCGGCCTGTCCAGATCCAGAGATTCTTAGCACATTCTGCTGCGTTGCAGATCTGACCGCCACCGTGGTCAGTTGCTTTGCAGCTGCTGGGAACTGTAGGCCGTGAGTTAATTGAGGTTTACATGTGGGAGGTAGTGGCCAGATACTGCACCAGGGTGGGCAATCCTTCTCTGGTGAGAACCCCCTCCCCCCTAAGCTCGGGTCTGTGGTGTCGCTACACACCAAACGCCTGCTTACGCAGACACCCCTGCGGATGTACACATGTACATTACATGATAAAAACAAAAGTAAAAAAAATTGCCCGCAGCTTCCCTCGGGGGAACACTGAGGAGGATGCGGAGCATATAATTGGTTAACGGGGTGTTAAAGTGCGACTTACTTGGGTCGATGGCTAAATTGGTTAACGTGGTTGTGAAATGGGGTGTTAAATTGCGACTTACTTGGGTCGATGGCTAAATTGGTTAACGTGGTTGTAGGAGAGGGGTGTTAAATGAGTGAACACGTACACACGTATGCGAAAGGACGGCGCTGGTCGAAGGGACGTCGATCATTGTGTTTGTGGATTCGTTGGAATTCATTTCACCGCGACCTTGGACGTCGACGCGCCGTACAAACCAACCGACGAGCGGCAACTGAGCGAGCGAGCGCCGACCTTGAGTATATATCAGCGCGACGGCGCATGCACTGTCAGCTGTTGAATGTTCTCGAAGGAGAAGCGCGCGCGCGGCACAGATGGCGACGGCGCGACGGCGCATGCGCTGTCAGCTGTCGAATGTTCTCGAAGGAGAAGCGCGCGCGGCACAGATGGTGGGCGACGGCGCGACGGCGCATGCGCGCGCGTCAGCTGTCGAATGTTTGAGAAGCGGTGCGGACGGCGCGGACGGCGCGGACGGCGCACTACAAGGCGCGAGTATAAGATGCTTCCGCATCTAAAAATGTTCCCCCCTCCCCATAGGGAGTCGTGAGGAAATGCGAATGCATTGCGTAGTGTCCATAACGTCCTTTCAAACGTGAGAACTCAGCGTTAGAAGAATAATGATTTCTTTTTTTTTCTTAAACCGTGCAGCTGATAGCGCCGTTCCCCCACGTGGCGTTTTTCTGTCTAGAGAAACGCGGTATGCGTTTCCAGCTCTTGTAATTAGCATGCACGGTTAAAAAAACGCTACAGAAACGTTTGTAGCACAAACGCTACAAACACGTCTCCAACGCGCTGCATTTACGCCTAGTTCCCACTGAATAATCCGCTTTCTACAGAGATCGAAATTCTGCCGCCGAAACGCAGCGTCGTTCGCACTGGACGCGCCCCGCACTACTGATTATGCCATCTACCACGGGGTGAACGCGGGATGGTTGCGGTGTCACCCGGTTGCTGTCATGGTTCGCAAATGCTGCTAGTCTATCCGGTGGCCTAGTCTTTGACGATTCTCGTACGCAGGAAGCAAGAAAAGACAGTACTGCTTACTTTGCTGGCAAGTGGCTGTCTTGTAATGCAGGAAGAACAGAAAAACCACTGACGTCAGCGGCGTTGGTGGGTTCGTTTTGCTCTGCAAGACCGCAACAAGCTCGGTCACGCCAACAGCAAGCTCGGTCACCTCTTCCATGAAATACGGACGCGAAATAGGCACAAATTAGGTTAAACTCCCGTTGGTTTCGACATTCAGTTACGTGCACTGCGGCATAACAAGTGAGTAGGGCTTGGCCGCCATTTTTCAGAATTCCTTGACTAGCGCTCCTATTGGTACGCGGTGACCGATTCAGCGGAAGACGCCGCAAAAATCGGTCCGAGAGCGATCGACGCGAAGAGGGCCCTTTCGGCGAATCTCGCCGCCGCCGAACCGGATTCGGAGCACTTTCGGCGGCCGGAATGCTCAGTGTGAACACGGCCTGAGGCGGTGGCAAGTCACGTTCAAGTCAAGGAGGTAGGGGCTCTGGTCGCTAGGGGCGAGAATAAGCGCGCGCGCCCGCAGCTGTTGCTGACAGCTGCCGGCGCCGAAGCGCGACATGGTGGGCCCTCCGTTTGCTGAGGACGCGCGTGCCTGCAGCTGTTGCTATGGAAGAGGGTGGTGGTCGGATCAACGGATCCCGACGGACACTTGACATAGCCCGACTGAAAACTTCATTAGAATTTAAAACCCAGAAACGTGAATATGTACATTTTTCGTATTTACATTGCATTTTTGCCGGCACTGACTAGACATCAGCCTATCAAAACAAGGCAGGCCGAAAGAGAAGGCTGCCGCCAGAAGCATAGAGTTTCCTAAAATTAACTAGAGGAGACTCTGGCACTATGATCGTTGGGCGACCATGAGAATGATGGGTAGTACGCAAATTTGCTTAGTCTTCGTACTTGCGGGCGGCGAATCACACTTGCGGTTTTGTTTATTGCTGGTTGCGGTTTTGTTTTGAAAAAAAAAAAACAAATTCTTTTCAATTTTGTGACACGAATCGAAATAGTAAACCTATAGTGAACTATAATATGATCTAGTGGCACGACCGGCAGGCCGCGGCTGCTGTCTCGGCGGTCCAAAACCTAAAACCTAATGGAATAAGGTAGTGAAGTGCAGCAAGTGCAGTGAACACTTGCCGGTTTTAGTTTCGTGAGAAAACACCTTCAAGCTCCACGTACACACGCAGAGCCAGAAGCAAGCCAGGAGTAGAAGATTAGACAAATACGTGTACTACCCATTCTGTCCATGCTCGCTGAAGCGCCGTGCGTTGCAGCTCCCATATAAACTAGCGGCAGTGTATATTGGGAAACTCTATGCGAGTGGTAGCTGATACAAATAATTTAATGTGTACCAAACAAACACAACTTCAAGTGCACTATTACCTATCTCGAAGCGCTGCTCCTTGCCGAGGTTGTTGTACATTACTTTCGTCTTCTGCAGATTAATTTTAAGACCCACCTTTCTGCTCTCCTTGTCTAACTCCGTAATCATGAGTTGCAATTCGTCCCCCGAGTTACTCAGCAATGCAATGTCATCGGCGAAGCGCAGGTTACTAAGGTATTCTCCATTGACTCTTATCCCTAACTGTTCCCATTCTAGGCTTCTGAAAGCGTCCTGTAAGCACGCGGTAAATAGCATTGGGGAAATTGTGTCCCCCTGCCTTACACCCTTCTTGATTGGTATTCTGTAGCTTTCTTTATGAAGCACTATGGTAGCAGTTGATCCCCTGTAGATTTCTTCCAGAATGTTTATATATACTTTATCTACGCCCTGATTCCGCAGTGTTTGCATGACGGCTGATATTTCTACTGAATCAAACGAGATAGGTAATAGTGCACTTGAAGTTGTAAAAGACTATGTCAACTTAGGGCAGGTAATAACCGCAGAGCCGAACCACGAGATTGAAGTAACTAGAAGAATAAGAATGGGGTGGAGCACATTCGGCAAGCACTCTCAAATTATGACAGGTAGATTGCCACTATCCCTCAAGAGGAAGGTATATAACAGCTGTATCTTGCCGGTACTTAGCTACGGAGCAGAAACCTGGAGACTTACAAAGAGGGTTCAGCTTAAATTGAGGACGACGCAGCGAGCAATGGAAAGAAAAATGGTAGGTGTAACCTTAAGAGACAAGAAGAGAGCAGAGTGGATTAGGGAACAAACGGGGGTTAAGGATATCATAGCTGAAATCAAGAAGAGGAAATGGACATGGGCAGGGCATGTAGCGCGTAGACAGGATAACCGCTGGTCATTAAGGGTAACTGACTGGATTCGCAGAGAAGGGAAGCGGGTTAGGGGGAGACAGAAGGTTAGGTGGGCAGATGAGATTAAGAAGTTTGCGGGTATAAATTGGCAGCAGCAAGCACAGGACCGGGTTAACTGGCGGAACATGGGAGAGGCCTTTGTCCTGCAATGGACGTAGTCAGGCTGATGATGATGATGATGATGATGATGATGATGATGATGATGAAACAAACACAAATGATAAACGTGTCGCGTATCAAAGTGGCGTAAGACACACCAAACAAAAGCCAGTTTTAATCAACGCTGTCAGTGTGAAGGTACTTAGTATAATTTGGGACTATGTTTTGCTGCGCAAGCATGAGGGTTTCTTGCACCGCGTATAGCTTTGGTACTGCTGAACCACAGTGGTGAAACGGAGTATATTTTTTGTGTATTTATGGTGGCACTGGCTTCTATTTCGGGCTTAGATCTTTCTGATATTTACACATTTTCCTTTCAATGTTACCGAATAAAAGCCACAGTATTTTACCACACTTCTAACACAAAAGTTTTGAATGTTTTTCTTGCTGACCACACGAGCAAGTTTAAAACAATTGCTGGATTTCAAACCATGCCTAAAGAGTGAAGTCAAGCCCCTGGAAAACGGCAGTCATGTTTGTCATTTGAGTTGGGGACCAGGGTCCCAATAAAACAGCGTCCAGCGAAAAAAAAAGGGAGGGGGGGGGGTAGCGTTTTCTCGTACGCCCAACGAGTTTCATATGGCACATTTTTCCGAGGCAAGATGATGTTGATGTAGTGTGCAGTTATCCCTTTCGCAAGTAAAAAAAAAAGACGTTTGTTTCACACTTTGCTCGTGTGCACAGTACGGAACACGACAAAGTATGGAAAGGGAGGAGGGTGCAGGGAAAGGTCACATGACAAACTGTGTGACAGTAGTCCATAAGCAATCTGTTTATTAACAGTAAAAGTTAAAGCATGAAGAATACTTCAAAGTGTGCGCAGTAGAGGGAACACGTGACCGACACATTCGTCGTGACGGAAGCAGTTTTTCGAGTGGCGGCGTTTCTGTGAGATACACAATATTATCCGTGCGTTAATGACAGTTGGGGAACACTCTCTTTATGATATGGGATGCGTCTAGACGTCTCCTTACCGTCCGGTAACTTTATGTACAATCTCTTCATAGCTAACCCTGTCATCTTGATTGCCAGTCATCTACAAGCTCTGGCTGCTGTAACGAAGGTCACGGATTCAATAGAAGCCGCGGTGGTCGCATTTCAATGGAGACGAAATGCTAAAGGAAGCCGTATACTGAGCGATGTTGGCACACGTTCAAGAACACCAGATGGACGAAAATTTTTCGGAGCCCTCCACTACGGTATCTCACATTATGACACCATGGTTTTGGTACGTTAAAGCCCAAATAATATTACACTATGTAACGAAGGGGAGAGAAATAAGAGACAATGCCCTTGCTGCGAGCCGACTGTTCTTATTCTGACTTCATAGTTTTCTGTTTCGCGCCAACTGCCAGCGCCCGAACCTCGATGTCGATCTTCGCCGTTACAACTATTTACGAGATCTGTACTTTCCGCAAGAAACGCCACATTAGGCAAACTTGTGGACGAACAAGCCCGAAAACGAGTTATTCCCGACTGATGATCCGGAAAATGAACTAGGGAAGGAAGACAGAGGGAGGAAAAGAGCCCACGTGTAACTGACAATTATTTTTACACAAAAGGGTTTCATAATTTCAGTAGAAATTTGCAAAAAAGAAACCACAACAGAAAAAAGCTGTTGGTATACAAGAAGACACAAGAAATATACCATAAACCTTTTGCAACACTTCAGAAAAGTGGCTCATAACAGGCTTTGTTTCACTCGGAGGAATGTTCGAGAGCATTGTGCCATCGGTGTTAAGATCTGTGCCCTAGGATTGCTCAATTTTGCGGCAACGAACATTAATGTCACGATGTCATCGTGTTGTAACGGTGCGTTGACCTAATAGATACATGTCCGATTAACGAAATGTGCTTGAGCAAAGCTTTTAGGCATTTATCTTTGTTGTTTTAGAACTAATATTTGTGTATGGCTTGAGTGCGCATGACAACATCAGGATAAAGGGATTTTCTTCATTACTACAATCGAGGAAACGCACGAGTGATTCTCTTGCTAAAACAAACATATAGGAAAAGGAAGAGAAAGTATAAGCGCTGATAGATTGTTCTCGTGTACAAACTCTTGGATGGCTGCGCATTCCGTATCATTCGTAGATCGTCTGCGATGCCCTCGTTAACTGATTTTCTAGCCAGCTGCTCAAATGGTGCACGGGGAAAAGCAACGGTTCTCTTCTTAGTCGCCGTGAGCGTGAACGACACTGTTGTTGATGACTTTCATCGTTATGGACGCGCTCCTTAATCGCCCTGCCAATTATGCCGGGCAAATGTTGCCACCCTACCTGCTACATACAATGTTTTTCTTGTAAGAGAAATCTATCGGTCGTTAGCATTATTTGAGACGTCGCATCACATCACTCACCCGAAGAAGTTCGACCCTTTGTTCATGTTTTGCAGTTGCCAAGCAATCGAACTTAGTTTTAGTTGTACAGTTGCCCATCAGGTCTCATTCCGAGTGGAAAGGGCGATCATGTTACGGAACACTTCAAACGTTTTTTTTTTCTTTTAACCGCAGAGCTGTTCTGAGTCGAGTCCGCACCATCAGCATATTTGTCTGGTGTCACGCAAGGCAAGCACTCCACTTACCCGCTACCAGTAATCATGACGATGATGCTTGAAATTATTATTATATTGATGCTAGATGATGATGATGATGATGCACGTGATCTCGCTAGCCAATCCCATATATACTCGTGCGCTTGCAGCTTCGTTGGCCAACAATTATGGTGACGTAGACGTAGCTGATTTTAGGGGCGAAGCTCCTTAAGGCATCACCCGATCGTCCTTTGTAGTAACCACCTCTCCTTAGTTCTTGAACCGGCCATAGAGGGCGCTACTTGTGCTATATAACGAATACATATACGCTGAAAAATGCAAATGAACCGACACTAGAGGGTGTTACTTGTTGAAAACACACTATTAAAACGTGAGTTTTATGAAAACAGGATTCACGTCACACGTACGGCAGGAGAGAGAGAGGGAGATAATCGTACGACGGTGATCACGGGTTAAGTGGCGAAGTTCCTTATGGCGTTTCCCGAGCATCCCCGTCGTAACCACCGGTGGCACATACCCGCCCCTCGTTAATTCTTGAACCGGTCGTAGAGGGCAATACTTGTACTATACGCTGAAAAATGCAAATGATACGATGCTGGAGGGCGTTACTTCTAGAAAAGAAGGATTGACGTCAAACGTACGGAAGAAGAGAGAGAGATGATTGCGCGATTATGATCGCGTGTTCCTCGGCGGCGCCGTACGCCAAGGGGCGCTCAATAGTGCGATAAAAGCGCCGTTTTCAGAGGCTCGTCGACCAGGAGTGGACAAGGGTGCTGAGCGGCGTGCGCGCAGGATGGCGGCTGCTCGCGCTCGAAGAAGGGACACCGATATGTGGGTGCACGAGGCAGAAGCGCGCCGCAAAACTGCGCGACGGTGCCGGGATGACCCTGCAATACGACAACGGGAGGCCGAAGTTGGATGACTGCTGCGTACAGAACCAGCTTTGCCCCACTCTACATCATTCACCCCGTGATTATGCTGTTATTTTTCATCTAGCGATTTTTCGTGCTAAATATCACAAAAATTCACATCTGCACGTGTTCACAACTGTTACAATGTTAGAGAAAACATGCTTTATCAAATGGCGCCACCCTTCGGACTTGCAGCGTATACCTATTGACAAGCTGTTAGATGATTCACTGCTATCACGTCATTTTGAAAAGTAACATCGCACTTTAATGTGAGTGCACCAAACTTAACTATCTGAATTGTAGCCACCACCCAATAAAAACTACAGCATGCTGCGCCTGCCTTGGAATACGACGCTGAAGGTGAGACCCAGAGCGACGACACTTAACGGCTTCACGAGCTACCGGCACCATGTTGTAAGCCCCTGAGAACACTGCATGTATTCCATAAATGCATTTTACGCTTCTACTCATATGTCGTCCCATTTTCAGAAGAATATTTATTCAGTATATTCTAGGGTACCCACTCTTCTTAAGTAGAAGCCAGAAAAAAAGTCACATGGAGTAGTATAGGCATGCAAAACGAACGAGAAGCCTTGTAGTAAAGTCCGTGACGATGTCTGTTAGCACCGATGGCTATTTATAGGATAATTATTTGATGACCGATAATAGACACTAAGCTGTATTCACCGAGAAACCTCCGCACTTTTCATACTCCCGCAGCTGCGAATTTTTGCCATATTAGTGCGAAGAGTGAATAGAGGCATTTGGCTGTGCTTACCATCTGCCCTTCCACGGCCACAACAAAGTGGCACTACACTAAAGTGTACTGCACTGTACCGTGCTGTACTTTATTCAGCCGTACTAAAACAAAGAGGGGGATACAACGCAGGGACTGCACACTCCACTACGATACTTCGGAAACAGCAACTCGCGGCGAACAACAGTACGGGGCGCAATTAATTTCATCTAACATTGTATTCAGAATTTCACTGCGAATATTGTGTTTCCGCATTTGCTTAAATCTCGCGTAAGAGCATCAATGGGAGCTGGCCGCCAATGAAAGGTTGTCTGAAGAATGTGTATTCGCCATAGTGCGGTAAAATCTACTGGCTAGGCTGATTTATTTCATTAGTTTATTTTAACGGTTGATCGTAAGGTTGGCTTCATTGCCACGATAGGCAATGAAATCAAGCCGTCGAATGTGCCTGACCGTACAAAGTCGACCCGCTTCCTTTGGATATCCAGAAAACAATTGTATTTCCAATTTCCAAGTTATTATTAAAAATGGATGTTGTCGTTATGTTCAACTGTTATTCCGGAAGTTTCTTGATATATATATATATATATATATATATATATGTATATATATATATAATATTAATGAGATCTAACAGACAGTAATGCCAAGGAATGTACAGGGGGGGAAGTTATTAGAACCAATGAAATGTAAATAAGAAGAAAAAAAAAGTGGATGAAAAATAACCAGCCGTGAGCTCGCGGCTGGTGATTTCTCATCCACTTTTCTTTCTTTTTATTTACATTCCACTGGTTCTAATAACTTCCCCTGTACATTCCTTGGCATTACTGTCTTGTTAGATCTCGTTAATATTGTGTTAAAACACGGAAAAACGAGCCCTTAGGTATATATATATATATATATATATATATATATATATATATATATATATATATATATATATATATATATATATATATTGTAGCGAAGCCTCCGAACTATGAAATGGGTCGAACTCTTGAGTACCTTCTAGTGGGGCTACCCAACAAGGACGCCGCTCGCACTGAGAGCCCGTGCTTGGCCGTTACTGTCGCCATTGTGCTTGCTCGCTGTGGACCGGCTATTAAACGCCTTAACATTTTGGTGGAGGTGCTGTGCCCTTCAAACATCTTCGGTTCACATTCGATGCCCTTGGAGCTTAGATCCCGTACCGTGCCTTCAACCATGCAACAAGACGCCGCCCAGCAAACGCTTCCTCCTGCGCCGACGCCATGTTCCGGTGTCCCCCGCATCCGCGACCCACCTGTCTTCACCGGCGCGGATGGCACCGACGTCGAGGACTGGCTCGTCATGTACGAACGCGTCAGCGTCCCCAATCATTGGGACGAGGCAGGTAAACTCGGCAACCTGGTTTTCTACCTCGCGGGTGTGGCCGGCATGTGGTATAACAACCACGCGTCTGATTTCGCAACCTGGCCCGATTTTAAGACCGCTATCACCAACGTTTTTGGCCGCCCTGCCGTTCGTAAGCTGCAAGCCGAGCAGCGCTTACGCGAACGCGCTCAGCAGGCCGGTGAATCATTCACCAGCTACATTGAAGACGTCTTGGACCTATGCAAGAAATGCAACGACAGCATGTCCGAATCAGACAAGATCCGGAACGTCATGAAGGGCATTGCTGATGATGCCTTCACGATGCTGCTGGCCAAAAACCCAGGCACAGTAGCTGAGGTCATCACGCTGTGCCAGAGCTACGAGGAGCTCCGCCGGCAGCGTTCGATGACCCGTCGCTCAACACCACGAGATGCAGGGCTTGGAGGCGAGCTGTGACCAGGTGGCACTGCTGGCAGACCTCAAGTCCTTCATACGTGAGGAAATCGCACGGCAGTTCTCTCTCCTGCCCTTCGCCCACCCACCGGCTGCTCAACAATCGGCCACTACCATTTCCCCCCCCCCATCCGCCGAGCGATTGAGCAGGAAATAGCGGAGGTTATGCCTGCGTACCACCCACAACAGCTTCCGGCTCCTCTACCCCCAAGTTACGCCCAAGTGGTCCCCAGGCCGCCTCCAGTCGTTCAAGCGCCCGCCCCACTGACTTACGCCGAAGCTGCCGCACGACCTCCATCCTTTGCAGCGGGTATGCCGGCTACGTATGTTGACGTGACCTCTCAGACTCAGCTCCAGCACCCCCTGCAGCCTTTCCAGCCACCGTTCCGTCCATCGGCTCTTGCGTCATGGACAAGACCTACCCCGGCGAACCGATGGCGCACATCCGACAACCGGCCCATTTGCTTTGCCTGCGGTTACGCCGGCCACGTAGCACGTTATTGCACTCGCGTACAGACGCCCCATATCTCGTCGCCTGTTGCTGGCCAGATTAGGCGTACCTATCACGAGGAAACGCCGTCTATGCCACCGCCAACTCGCCTAGCTTCATCTTCTCGTAGGTCACCGTCTCCACGACGTCGTTCCCCGTCCCCCATGCGGCCAAGTTCAGCTGCTCACGAGCGGGAAAACTAGTCGTCGCAGTCCCCGAGGCAAGGACTGCGATGCTATCGCATTGTGAAAGCCCTCAGAGCCGCCCATCTAATGTCATTGACGTGCTTGTGGACGGTGTTCACGCATCTGCTCTTATTGACACAGGAGCTGCAGTATCTGTTATGGACGAAAAATTTTGCCGCTTGCTTCGTAAAGTGACGACGCCAATTTCTGGATTGTCCCTTCGTACCGCCGGTTTGCATCGTATCCATCCTACAGCAGGGTGCACAGCTCGCGTTGTCGTTCAGGACGTTCTGTATGTCGCCCAATTCATCATCATTCCCGCATGCTCTCATGACGTCATCCTGGGGTGGGATTTTCTATCCCGCAACGACGCCGTCATCCATTGTGCCGCCGCCGAAATTGAACTCTCCCCCTTCTCGCATTTGACGCCGGAAGACAGTTCTTCGAAAGTGAGCAAGATTCTCGTGAAAGACGATACCATAGTGCCTCCAAGCTCCACGATGGGTGTATCTGTCTACTGCGCTGGACTCTCCGACACAATTGCACTCGTTTCGCCATCCGACCGTGCTTGCCGAAGGAAAGGGTTGCTAGTACCTTTCGCGACCGTGCAAATCACCCAGGGCAACGCCTCTATTTTCGTGACCAACCCATCCCCGTACACTGTTGCCTTGGTTCGAGGGGAATGTCTCGGCAGAGTGGAACCAGTGGATAACGCACAAGTCCTGGACGTACCTGATGACTCGCGTTGTCCCAATTTGCGTACCATCAGTGCTGTTTCCACTTCTGATTCGTCATCTCCTGATGTATTTGGCCCTTGCATTGATGACAACCTCACGTCGGTACAGCGTTCCCAGCTTCTGAACCTGTTGCGAGAATATCGTTCTTCTTTCGATGTCGGGCGAAGTTCTCTCGGTCGTGCGTCCGCTGTTACGCATCGTATCGACACTGGTGCCCATCCACCATTACGGCAACGTCCCTACCGCGTGTCGCCTGCTGAACGTCGGGAAATTAACGAGCAGGTTGATGATATGCTCAGACGCGACGTTATTCGGCCCTCGGACAGTCCATGGGCGTCTCCTGTTGTTCTTGTTGCGAAGAAAGATGGTTCTGCGCGGTTCTGTGTAGACTACAGACGGCTCAATAAGATCACTCGCAAGGATGTTTACCCACTGCCGCGCATCGATGACGCAATTGACAGCCTTCACGGAGCCGAATTTTTTTCTTCTCTCGATCTGCACTCGGGGTACTGGCAAGTACCCATGGCTGATGACGCTCGACCGAAGACTGCGTTCATCACACCCGACGGCTTGTACGAATTCAACGTCATGCCGTTTGGTCTATGTAATGCACCTGCGACCTTTGAGCGCATGATGGACACCGTTCTGCGCAACTTGAAATGGCACACGTGCTTGTGTTACCTCGATGACGTTGTGGTGTTCGCTCCAGATTTCTCTACGCACCTCCAACGTCTGAAAGAAGTTTTTGCACGTGTCAGCAATGCCGGCTTGCAACTAAATCTGAAGAAGTGCCGCTTTGCAGCACGGCAACTCACCATCCTTGGGTACGTCGTGTCCAAGGATGGCATTCTTCCTGACCCAGCCAAGCTTCGGGCCGTGGCCGAATTCCCCAAACCTGCGTCCGTCAAAGAACTGCGTAGTTTCGTGGGCCTGTGCTCGTACTTCCGACGCTTCATACGAAACTTTGCCACGATCATATCACCGCTGACGAAGCTCCTTGGAAGTAACGGGTCCCTCAATTCGTGGTCGTCTGAGTGCGACGACGCGTTCGCGAAGCTCCGCCATGTGTTGACATCTCCTCCCATTCTACGCCACTACGACCCTACGGCCCCGACGGAGGTGCACACAGACGCCAGCGGTGTAGGCCTCGGCGCTGTCCTGGCGCAGCGCAAACCCGGATTCCCTGAATATGTCGTAGCATATGCAAGCCGTACGCTCACGAGAGCTGAGACAAACTACACCGTCACGGAGAAAGAGTGCCTGGCGATCGTCTGGGCTCTTACAAAGTTTCGACCGTATTTGTATGGTCGCCCATTCGATGTCGTCACCGACCATCATGCACTATGCTGGCTTTCATCATTGAAGGATCCCTCAGGCCGTCTCGCCCGTTGGGCTCTTCGTTTACAAGACTACGATATCCGCGTGCTGTACCGCAATGGACGCCAGCATGCTGATGCCGACGCCCTCTCGCGCTCCCCTCTGCCTGAAGGTGATGTGCTCTGCTCAGTATCCTCGGCTGCTGTTTCTGCCATTGACGTTGACATAATCGCTACCGAACAGCGAAAGGATAATTGGATCGGCCCGCTGATCGACTTGCTCTCTGATCCATCCGCAACGCCATCCACGCGTGCATTGCGTCGTCAAGCTCGCCATTTCGCCATTCGTGACGGCCTTCTACACCGACGCAATTACGACGCCGACGGCCGGCAGTGGTTACTCGTGATACCCCGCAGTCTGCGGTCAGAGATATGTGAATCCTTCCATTCTGATCCGCAATGCGCGCACTCTGGGGTATTCAAAACCTACCATCGCATTCGACAACGCTACTTCTGTCGCGGGATGTACCGCTATGTGCAGCAGTTCGTTCGCTCTTGCCTCACTTGCCAACGCCGTAAACCGTCAGCTCACATGTCGCACGCCAGTCTACAACCGTTACCTTGCCCTGACCGTCCCTTTGGGCGCGTAGGTATCGATTTGTATGGACCACTTCCTCTGACGTCGGCTGGTAACCGCTGGGCCATCGTTGCCGTTGACCATTTAACGCGATACGCCGAAACCGCCGCTCTCCCTGCGGCTGCTGCGCGCGATGTTGCGTCCTTCCTGCTGCATCGATTTATACTGCGCCACGGACCACCCCAAGAGCTTCTCAGCGATCGAGGCCGTGTCTTCTTGTCGGAAGTCGTCGAAGCCATTCTGACGGAGTGCCATTCTGTCCACCGCAAAACTACTGCTTACCACCCACAGACGAATGGCCTCACCGAACGCTTTAACCGCACCCTCGGCGACATGCTTTCTATGTACGTCGCTGCCAACCACACTAATTGGGATAATATACTGCCCTTCGTCACCTACGCCTACAACACCGCCCCTCAGAGCACGACTGGTTTTTCACCTTTCTACTTGCTGTACGGAAGGCACCCGTCGCACACCATGGACACGATACTCCCGTACACGCCAGATCCATCTGAGTGTACACCTATTTCCGAGACAGCCAGGCTTGCTGAAGAGTGTCGCGAGCTTGCCAAGACTTTTACGACGCAAGAGCAAGAGCGGCAGAAGAGTATCCGTGATGCCAGCACCACTTCTGAGCCCACGTTCCTTCCTGGTGCGCTTGTATGGCTCTCGATCCCGACCTCTGCCGCTGGCCTCTCTTCCAAACTACGTCCCAAATACGAAGGCCCCTACCGTGTCATCGAGCGCACCTCACCCGTCAACTATCTGATCGAACCCGTTGAACAATCTTCGGACATGCGCCGCCGTGGGCGAGACATCGTCAACGTGGAGCGCCTGAAGGCTTATTATGACCCGCTCATAATAACAAGCTGTTAGGTCGCCAGGCGGCTCCCTCTTCGACCCCGGGGTAATTGTAGCGAAGCCTCCGAACTATGAAATGGGTCGAACTCTTGAGTACCTTCTAGTGGGGCTACCCAACAAGGACGCCGCTCGCACTGAGAGCCCGTGCTTGGCCGTTACTGTCGCCATTGTGCTTGCTCGCTGTGGACCGGCTATTAAACGCCTTAACATTTATATATATATATATATATATATATATATATATATATATATATATATATATTAAATGCAAAGAAGTGTATACCTAAGGGCTCGTTTTTCCGTGTTTTGACACAATATTATTGAGATCTAACAGACAGTAATGCCAAGGAATGTATAGGGGAAGTTATTAGAACCAATGGAATGTAAATAAGAAGAAAGAAAAGTGGGTGAAAAAATAACCAGTCGGGAGCAGGAATTGAACCAACGACCTTCGAATAACGCGTTCGATGCTCTCTCTCTCCCTCTCTCTCAATATATATATATATATATATATATATATATATATATATATATATATATATATATATATATATATATATATATATATATATATGTATATATATTCGTGTAGCAGTGTTTGGAATGCAGAAAACTCTAAAAACGAACGTGAACTTTTTTCACCGTTCTTGATGCTCTAGCTTCTAAACTTCGCTATTTCCGCGTGTGCTGATGGCGGAAATCCGGGCGTGAGAGCTAGAACTGTCACCTACGGTGAAAACGTTGGCCTAGAGGCTCGCAAAAGCGTCCGGCCCAGATTTTACTGAGAGACCAGATGCCCGAAACCCTATCGTTACAACTTTCAACCGCCAGCCTTCGCGTATAGCTTTGGTGTAGGGAAATAGCGCCTTGCCTTTTTATTTCGCATTTTTCGGGAACATTTCTGCTTCACGCACTCTCAGCGTTTACAACCTACTACATTAAAAGACGGAATTCTCGCGTTTCAAGATGGCGGTTTATTACCGTTATATATGGAGGCCTTTTCGCTTGCTTTCTTAGTCTGATCCCGAAAAGACATTTACGAGAAGGGACATTCTCTACTCCCTACATTTACGATATTTGCACACTGAAGTTACAATGTAATGTCAACAACACTGGAAACGGCTGACTGCCATGGCTGAAGTTGAAGAAAGCATGGTTCGGGGTGTATCCGTCTCACTTTTTATCGTTACCTTAAGTGTTGCGTTAGATATAGTTCTCTGCCTCTCAGGCTGACAACAGTGTGGTTGTATTTAAGGGTAGTTAAGACTGAGACATAAGCCAGTGGACAAATGAAAGCTGGTACATTATATCTATGATCTTAAATGTGGCCCTGGTTGATCTTTCAGTTTGTACCACATTTATTGATTTTAACTCTGTCAAACCAGTGATGATATTACACCATAGACCCTTAGCATACTGCCAAATTTCGCGGCACCTGTCCTGTATTTAGTTGCTGTCTGGTGGCACAGTTGCCATGGCTATGCGATAGAAGTGTGAAAACTTGAGAAAGTTGGCAAGGCATAACTGATTATACGAACCTGGAAGTATAGCTACAATTTCATAACTTCATTTACTTCACGCTTCATAACTTCATTTCTAGTACAACGGGCTCTTTTCCTTGTTCCTTTGCCCCTCCCAGTGTTTTAAACAGCGGTCTTTTTCATTCTTGTTTATTGCTGCCATAGTTGTGGTGTAACTACTTCTAGTTTGCGCTGTTCGTATATTCAGTTATGGTTAATGCAAGGTCACTAATTGAAATCATGACACTAGCATTCGTAAACCATTAGTCACTGACTCTAAGTACACGATTGCACGCCTTAAGTAAACTCAGGCTGCTGAACTTGATATCAACACCCACACTAGAGCATCTCTGCACAGTACAGTGTTGACAGAACACATCTGACACGTGCGTGCAAAAAATAGACATAGGCACCTCTGTACAAGAATGAACATACACGAAAGAGCATTCTCGCCAAGTGGCATCTCTGTACGAAAGGAACTACTTTCCCTAGCCTTGTAATTATCTAAAAGAAGCACTAATTCTGCCTCATACCTCTTATCTGTCGGGTCTTTCGCGTCATTTTTAAAGTTCGAGGTTATGGCCACGCATATTTTATCCTTTAGCAAAGAAATTCTGAGACCAATAGCAGGCCTTCGTAAGATGGACGTCATCGCTTCATTTTTTTTTTTCGAATTCCTCGCCAGCTTGTTCCTTTCAAGCTCGGCCGGCGAGGGTGAAGGGGAAAAGGGTGGTGCAGTAAAGTTTCTTCCTACTCGCCCCCCACCCCTTTCTTCTCCAATGAATATCTCGCACTGCTATGGGCATGGGTACAGTACTCTCCGAATGCGTACCTTTCTTTGAAAAGCAGTCAGCCTTGCTCCCTGAGCCTCTGTACCTTTGAGAGAAAGTGATCGTTTCATGCCAGAACCTGGCGGAGCCACATTTTCAATTCATCTCACTGAAGAGTTCTTTTTTCATTTTCTCGTGCCATAACGTTACCTCCTAAGCGACAACAGTCGAGCCAGCAAACCTTGTGACCACTGCATTAGCCAATCAGCGTATATGTTGAAGCCTATCCCCTCGATAATAATCAAACGAGAACTGGCAACCATATTATGCCACCTTTGGCCATTATACAGACATGCCTCCGTCTACTGACGATCCGTTGGTTCCAGACTAAAGGTAAGCTTTCCAACAAAGAAATAATTCTCAAATTAGAAACGTGTCATCGCGTGAAAGTTTTCGGGCACATTACGCTTGGTTCTGTGGTCTGGATTGCCAACCGAGGTGATCAAACTGTGCAGAAAAGCGATTTTCGTATAGATGAGACTTGAGAACTAAAGATTTACGGCTCAATTCACGGCGTTCGATTGGTGAAAGCCCCGATTGACAACGTTTGAAAGAGCTTCTGCCTCCGGCATACAGCGCCTGTAAATCAGCTTTGGCGCGCAGGCAGGCCATAAATGGGCAATAAAGAGAACGAAGAACTGGGAAGAGATATAAGGCTGGAACCAGGGGAACTTCTGCAGTTCGTCCAACTTCCAACTTACCGAGCGTAACTTCTTGCCAACACTGGGGACAATGAAGGAACAGTGCGTTGGCTGCTATTTACGATTCCTCGAATTGTCTTATCCAGACTCACACTTTTTGTCGTATCCGTTTCATTTACGAGTAAACTTGCGACTGCGTTAAGGCTTACGCGAGAAGAGATGAAACGGTGAAAACGTTCTTCGAAATAGCAAGAAATGCTTTTCATGTA
This sequence comes from Rhipicephalus microplus, assembly GCF_043290135.1. Classification (NCBI taxonomy): domain Eukaryota; kingdom Metazoa; phylum Arthropoda; class Arachnida; order Ixodida; family Ixodidae; genus Rhipicephalus; species Rhipicephalus microplus. The sequence continues at coordinate 35,535,872 of NC_134702.1, read as the reverse complement.
TCTTTGGAAGTTTAAGTCACAAATTCGCTGCTTTATTCTGCCGCCTTTGTCGCTGATTGTAATGCGTACTCCTTAAGATTGATATGCGACGTATGCGGAGACATCATTTCCTTTTTCTCATCCTTTTCTTCTATTACATGACTTGAAAAGTGATGACTTCAGGTGTATACAATTTCCTGTACAAGAATCTTCTCCGTTCTTGATGGGGCCCCGCAACACTTTTATTTGTTATTTATTTGATTTGCATACACGAATACATAAGGATAAGGACAAAGGGAAAGAAAAAGAGGGCAAGCTGGAAACTGCCATTTGGAGGCGCATAACGCCTATTTACTTTTTCGGAAGAAGCAAGAAATAGAGCAAAAGAAGACAGGAGGAGAGAAAGAAGAATAGAGGGAAGTAAACAAAAAATGACGTAGATGTAGACAAGCATGAGTAAACAAGAAATTACAAACAAAAACGTCTAACATCATAAAAAAGAAACGTTGCACATTGGTGATCAAGACTCCTGAAAGAAGGCGAGATGAACACTATAGCGCAGCATGTGGCCTGTTTCATTTTAAAAGTCATGTTTCATTTTCCAAGTCCTTTTCAAAGCCATGTTTCATTTTCCAAGTTGTAGAAATATTGTTTCCTCTTTTCACGATAACCGAAGTCATAAACCGGAACCACCACGCGATGCACCCCAGAGTCTACGAGTATTGGCTGATTTGAGCATCGTGAGCTTCATAATAAGCGCGAGCGCCGTGAGATGGCGCCAAGGGCATGTACACGCGCTTGCGATATCGCTAAAAATCCACGTGTTCGATGAAAAAAAAAACGTTCTTTCCTCCCTTACCTGCTTTCCATCACCTGTTACGTAACGAGGAGCTGTGGGACAATGCTCTCCGTGATGGACCTCCCGGGCTCCTCAGAGCCATGATTCAACAATCCCGACTCGTCGCTGGTATCATCCTAGCTCTTACACCCTCCTTCTCCATGCCTTTGTGAATGAAAACGTTCTCTCTCTCTCTCTTTCTCTCTCATGGTTGTGACACGGGCTGATGAAGGGATGGATCACCTTGCTCTTTTGTCATCACTCTTACGTTTGGCTTCCAGAACGCTCGCTAGTACGAAGGAAGAAAGAAAACGCTTATGACCGTGGCATTAGCAAAAACATGTAAGGTAGTATGGTAGGGTTGATTGTCAAAAAAATCAATTGTTCAGGGGCTACGGTACTTAAGCCATCGTTTGTCCCTCCTAGCTTGAAGTGGTTCGTGACCACCTAATTCGATTACTTACTCAGCAGGTGCGGACGGGTGGATAGACAGACAGACAGCCGGACGGACGGACGGGAGCAAGGACGGATGCTTGAACGGACGTATGGACGGATGGACGACGGATGAATGGAAGCATGGAAGCAATGACGGACGGCCGAACAAGCACATGGACGGACGCGCGGATGGACGGAAGCAAGAACGACCGGACAGACGGAAGCATGGATGGATGGACAGATAGACGCATGGACGGATAAACGAACACACTTTCAAAATCAAAACCATGCACTGACAAGCGCGTTAGACTACTTGAAAGTTGAAACCCATTAAAATTGCGCTAGAGATTGCGTCTTCTGGGGATCGCGAACTCTTTTCTATCATTGTTTCGGCGTTCATACACATATTTAACAATGATTACTGCCAAATGGATTGAAAAATTTGACCTCCCACATTTTTTTCGTAAATTACCGCAGCAAAATTATTTTTAGTGAAATTATGGCTGTATATTGTGAGCACGTTTGGCATGTGCTTTTAAACATCAAGGCTTGTTTTTCTGACAACCAGTTTTGTGATACATTTCCAAACTTGATGTACTTTTACTGGAAAACTATCCGAATTATTTGTGTCCATCGCTTGTTTGTGTCCCTTCTCTTCGTCCTGTGAGTTTGTGCGCTATTACCACCCATAATGAATCACCAACTAGCGCAGCTATCAGTCTTGCTTCGACTAATCGCTCTCGAACTTTTCTGTTTTTTATAGGCCTTTGCAGGCCTGTTCAAAGTGCACTATAAACCCGTGTTATAAGCACACTGCCCACAAGGCGGTTGTGAGACATTACGTGATGGCGCTGCTTGACCTCAGAGTCAATGTCCTGGACGCTGGAGAAGCTCCACGACACCAAGCATGCCTTAACAAATTGAAGAACACTGGCGGCAAAGAAGCGAAAAAAAAGGAAAAAAATGCAGCACATCCTTTGAGTGATTGTTGATGAGTGGGGCGAAGCGTCCATGCGGCCGTCTGTCTATGCGTCGGTCCGTATGCTCATCCGTCCATCCGTCCGTCCATTCATCCGTCTGCCCATCCATGTGTCCGTCTGTCTGTGTTTCTGTCTGTCCATCCGTCCGTCTGTTCATTTATTGAACACTCCAAGTACCGCCATTTCGCATCTTTCCTGTATATTCATCATATACAAGTACCGCCATCTAGTGGACATTCTAAGAACTAAACGAGAGGTGGATACTACGGCGATGACACGGGACGTATGATCCACGGCGTAAGGAGCTTCGCCTCTAAAATGACCAGAGCGAACAAACAAGCGTCGAATAAGGGTGTCGCTTGGGGGAAGCATATGCCCATGGGGACAAAACGTAGCTGCGGATAGTGAAAGGTTGGCTGCGTCTTTCAAGGTGATTGTCATGAAAGATTAAGCAGCAGATGTGTGGAGGTGAAGCTCGAGGCACGCGCTTAGGTGAACCACGAACGCCATTTGTTCCTAATGTTGGATTAGGGGGTCGGGTTTACCAATGGATCGACAGCTATCTGAAAGGCAGAACTTTCTTTGTACAGACGGAGAATGGCACAACAACGCACCATTGCAACCGTCGTGGTGTGCCTCAAGGTGGTGTTCTTAGCCCCACACTTTTCAATCTAGCGCTACTCGGCCTGGTTGACGCACTTCCAGAATCTGTCCGTCTATCAATATATGCAGCAACATCTGCATCTGGGCGTCAGGTGTAACACGCCTTCATTTGCGTGCCCGGCTTCAGAGAGCGGCTACAATAGCGACAATGTACCTGGAAGAACGGGGACGAGCTGTCATCAGAAAAATGCTCGCTTATAGCATTCACGCATAAGACGATGAGCCCATATGTTATTAAAATCAACGGACACACGATCAACTACGTGAAGACCCACCGATTCGTTGGAGTCATAGTTGATCGCGACCTCTCTTGGAGTCCTCACATCGCCCACATGAAAACTAAACTCACCATGATCACCCACGTACTGAAGTTTCTTGCTGGAAAAACGTGGGGTGCATCGGTACGAGCAACGCTCCACCTCTACACTGTTCTGTTCCTCGGTTATATGCGATACAGCTTACCCGTGCTTTGCGGGATCCGAAGAACAAACTTGCGCGTCCTCCAGTCAATCCAAACCCAAGCACTGAGAATATGCTTTGGTCTCCCTAGATGAGCGTCTACAGCAGCGACAGTCATCATTGCGCGTGATTATCCAGTCAACGCATACATCCGCGTAGACGCTTTGAGAAAGCACATAGGACATTTCGCTCGGCTTCAATCTCATCACCTCGCCTCACTTCGAACTTACAGGCCTCACTCAGCGTTCAGCGCAGCTGTAGCTCAGCATTGCGCAGTGCTTCCATTGCACTTCACGCATGCAGCACAGCCGCCGATACCATTATGGTGCCTACACCCACTCAAAGCCCTTCTAACAATTCCTGGCATCCAAAATAAGAAAAAGTCGTCGCATCTGGCCCTGAAACAGGCCACATTACTCTTCCCGCAAGAGAAGCACAACGGGCGCCTTCACATTTACACGAATGGCTCAGTGTCTTCAATAAACTCTGCAGGGGCGGTGGTTATTCCCGCGAGGCACATCACAATTAAATTCATGACATCGCATTTGACGTCGTCGACAGCTGCAGAACTCGCCGCCATACGTGCAGCTCTGGAGTTTATAGTGAAAGAACATTCGGGAATTTGGTCTATCTTCTCGGACTCGAAGCCATCTCTTCAATGTCTTATGTCACCCTTTCGCCATGGACCTAATGAACAGTTAGTAGCTGAAATAAGGCTTCTCCATCACCAAGCAATCGAAAAACAGCACACCATATTGTATCAGTGGGTACCAGGTCATTGCGGTATATATGGCAATGACCGCGCAGATGAGGCCGCTAGACCTGCACACGATGGTACCCAATACACAGCCATCCCGTTCTCAAGAACCGACGCAGCTACAAGACTTCGTTCGCTCGCACGTGACCTCACACTGGTACAGTGGAACTCAACAGACTTCACAAACGCGCGCCTGCATAACTTGGATCCCGATCTGCAGCTTCGTCTTCCCCCAAGGATATCTCGAGCTGAGGAGACTCTTCTATGCCACCTGTGGCTTGGAGTGGCCTTCACGAACGCATACTCTTATCTCATTGGGATGGCCAGCTCTCCTACATGCACTTACTGCAGTTGCGAAGAAACCATCGCGCACCTTCTGTGTGAGTGCACCCAGTTCAACGCGCAAAGACAAGAACTCACTGCAGCTCTGGATAGACTAGACGATCGGCCTTTGTCGGAACAAAGGATTCTGGGTCATTGGCCGAGCCCATCCTCAGCCCAGAAGGCTTTGAAAGCTTTGCTGCGCTTTTTGCGGACAACTGGCCTCAGAGACAGACTTTAGTGTCTTATACTCTTTGATGTTGCCTTTCCTCTGTCGCAATTTTTTTGTAATTTCTCTCTCTCTTCGCATCATTTCTTTTTAACATCTTTCATTCCCCTCACCCCTTTCCCCAGCACAGGGTAGCCAGCCGGTCTAAGAACTGGCCAACGTCCCTGTCTTTCCGCTTAAACTTTCTTCCTCCTCCTCCATTTGTTCCTCGCATCAATGAACGCTGCACGCTTTCGATGGGCAGGTGAGTATCTGGCGCATAGAAGGGTTTAGCGACTGTTGCACGATTTCTTTAAACTACTACGAACGTGCATGACGTTAACTTGTCTGGTGGCGAGTATATGGAGTCTTTTTCTTTCTTCAACTGCCCTACGTGCGCTAAGCTGTCACGTGTCCAACATGAAGCCTTACATGAAGCTCATCAGTTCCAAAATCCAAACGAGCTCTTTTGTGATAGCGAAACGTGATTGACTTAAGTGAACGGCTGATGATGTGCGCCTCTTCATCGTTGTCAATTTTACTCGTTCATGGTTTGTTTGCCTGGCTAAACTTCGAAACCAGCCCACCTTTCCATTTTTTTCTTTCTTCTCAGATTAAACTAGGGATGTAGTGAGGGCGGCAGGTCCCATGATTTACGATACGGCTACGTAATCAACTTTTGTGCACGTGCAGCTGAGGTGGAAATATGTTTTTTTTATAAAGCAGGACCTATAGGCGTATCCGACAAACGCTCAATACGAGGGTCCTCGAGTAGAAAACGACTAGAACGTGTTAGGCTATTACGATGCTTTTATTAGTTACAAATAGTAGAACACGTTGTTTCTTTTTACTTTTTCAGGCTAGATTACCACAGTTTTCAAGACCTCACTGATTGAAGATGTCATTATCCCCCTATAACTATCGCGAGAATCGATCTGCTACCTTGCTGCAAAACTGAGGTAGGCAAAACACACACTTCATACGCATGACGTCCCCAGGAAGCCTCGCCTGCAGAAAGTTTTAAATAATATTTTATGTATTTTGCCTTCCTAGCTTCCTATATTGAATGTTTAAACTAAAGACGTTGACACTGAACAGTAGGTTTCCGTTCTAAATCTTGTATTATCTGTGTGACACAGTCTAAACCCAAGCAATGCTCTTTCACGACCCAAAACTTCGCCGCTGCTCCTTTTCGAAAGCTCTCCGAGAATGATAACGCGGCTGTCTTAGTAAAGACAATGACGTACAGAGATTACTTTATAACCTTTATCTTGCCGATAAATGCGAGCCCAGAGGCTAGTTCCGTTTGCGGGACTTCGGCAGGGTGAGGGGATACGGCGTTTTCGAGAAGCAGCTGCTATCTTACAAAGCAATAGCGTAACGGCTGGGTGAGAGTGCGGCCCGGAGCACGTACTTTCCCAACGACGTTTTCTCCGTCACCAGGGCAGGCCATCTTGGCATCGCCTGTTACGAATGCGCGTCACCGTTCGCGAACAATGGAGGACCCGGCAGTACGGAGCGCAAACGAGACGCGTAAGCTGTTTTGCCGGGGCACGATAATGGGGTGTAAGTGGAATGATCGTTGAATGAGTTGTTTACGTGTAACACAAAGACCATGTCGTCAGTGCCAGGACGCTGGCCGTTGAGCCACCTGGCGACTTTAGGCGTGACTACGGCAGAGACATTGCCTGTAATAGATGAGAACGAGAACCTTTTCAATGCGAAGGATTTCTTGGTGAACTTCGGCGACTTTGAGCATATCTATCTATCTATCTATCTATCTATCTATCTATCTATCTATCTATCTATCTATCTATCTATCTATCTATCTATCTATCTATCTATCTATCTATCTATCTATCTATCTATCTATCTATCTATCTATCTATCTATCTATCTATCTATCTATCTATCTATCTATCTATCTATCTATCTATCTATCTATCTATCTATCTATCTATCTATCTATCTATCTATCTATCTATCTATCTATCTATCTATCTATCTATCTATCTATCTATCTATCTATCTATCTATCTATCTATCTATCTATCTATCTATCTATCTATCTATCTATCTATCTATCTATACAGCCGTCTACGACTTTTAGCTATATGATCGATTCCCAATGTACGTGGAATCTGCCAATTTTTATTGCACGATGTCCATCTTGTTTAGTGCTGGAAAAACAGTACAACTTGAGAGAATGAGGAATTCCATTGGAGAATGGGGAAATGGTCTTTCACTTCTGCTTGGGAAAACACATAAACTGCATTCCGAGCTACTAGTGCGCAATGTAGCAGCAGTGACCCACGTTCCGTATTCTCATTCGTCCGGGCTAAGTTGAAGAGGAAAGATGGCGAACGCGTGCATGTTCGCATTTATAAATTAAAAATGCAGCATTAACAAAGTTGACGTCCTTGCAAGTGGAGTACTGCTCTCACGGGGAAGTACGTTCGATTATTCCAGAAACACTGCTAATATGCTACAACACTTACGAAACAGCCTGAAAGTGCGTGTGTTTCCCGAGGGAAGAACACTTCGGGCAGTGAAAGGGACTTAAGTAGTAAGCGGAAGTGCGAGAGGAGATTTGACAGAGCTTAAAATGCAGCAGCACTTCGTCTTCGCTAGTGTTACTACGCAATGGTGGCATTACTCGAATATTCAAGCGACGGATATTAGCGTATTTTATTCTACATCTATGTCACACTGCCTCGTATAACAATATTTGCAGGTTTGATCTCTGCCGGCGGTCTGTTACCTTTTCGTCCATTTTTATTTGTTCACACTTACGTTATATATAATACTAATAACATCTCCTATACTGTTATTGGCATCACGGGCTGCTAGTTAACATTAATATTATGTCTAACAAAGACAACGAGCCTTTATATTTATATCTGTTTCTTTATTGCGTTAAAGCATACCGTAGCAGCGTCGCACAAAGTGCAAACATCGAGCGAGAGCGGAACAGACAAAGCCACCGGTATAGAGCAGAGTAACTCATGGAGCCACCTTCATATCACCACACACTTGCAAAAATATTGTTCGATGACAGATTTATTCATATCTTATTTTTGGTAATGTTTCTTAATTTTATCCTCTAGTTAAAAAGAAACATTTTACAACAAAATTAGGACAGAGGTGGTGTGAAAAATTTGAAGGCTGCTCATTGTTTTGTTCATGGTCAATGTTTCGTTACCTTGTTTGAATTTGGCCATCATGGAAACCTATCATGTATAGGCCTCCGTTATTTTGTTTCTGAAGTTATCACTGCTCTTCATGTTCACTACTTTCTCATTAACGCTTCTACTTTTTGTGAAGTGGAAGCCGAGAAGCGGCTAATATGGTTCGTGTTGCGTCTCCATCACGCACGTAGAGATCTCACAAACCACATCGTGGTGTTTCCCACATAAATAGGTGTGGCTAATTTAGTGCGAGCAGTTGCCAAAACCTCACTTGCACAACATTCCAGCCGCTTACATCTGCTCTCATGATTAAACGGAAATGAAATGAAGGAACCATATTCCTTCATTTCCATTTAAGTAAAACAGAGTAGTGTGTAGATAATAATACTAATGCAGTATACAAATAAAAAGTCGGGTAGCTTTGGGCGCTAAAATAGTCTTGACGGCTTAATTAAGGAAACAGCGTTGTAATAAAACCCTAGTAATAAATTACGAAAGGAAATATATTGAGAAGAACATGGAGAAAAGAATTGGAAAGTTATGCAGACCATGGCTTTACGATTGTCGAGGTACGAGTTTCAAATAGTCGTGTAAGGCTGATAAAAAATTAGAGGATGCAACGTGCCAAAGAAAAAAGAAAAACAAAACTAACTAAGGCTAACACCTTTGTAACGCAAATCGAATTCGCCTGCCTGTTGAAAGCTGAATGAATAATTACAGGCATGATGAACTTGCCATGCAAGGTCGAACGGACGACCTGATTCTCGAGCTTAATCATTTAACAGAACTTGCTAAAACATGCAGGAGTTAGTTCGCTGTGACCATCTTCCTGTTAGTTTCCTTTCCCTGTACGCGAAGCGTACAGGGAAAGGAAACTAACAGGAAGATGTGGCTCATCTGTGTGGCTCAGCTGTGGCTCCCTGTGGCTCAGCTGTGTATAGTGTAGTTGCTTTACTGAACAAACGCCGTGTCACGTTACTTTGAGAAAAAAGAACGGCGTGACGCTCGCGTCTCCTCCAACCTATTTAAAGAGAAAATAAGATAAAAGTGAGCCCCGTAACTGTCTGCATCAGGTGTGACACCTCAACAGTAACTTACAAGGGATGGGGAAAAGGAGGGATTGCAAGGATATGATTAAAATGTATATATAAAGAGAGGAAGGAGAGAGCGAAGTGCAGGGACAGCAAGCGACGGAAGTAAAGAGGAGATAGGAAAGATGAACCTGGTCGTAGGAGTCCTAGGACGGGGCACCACTCGACGAGAGCTCGTGTCGACGTCAGAAGATGGCGTAGGGCGAGTCCAGTCCGCCAGAGCTGCGCTGTCGTCGGAGATCACGAGGGCACAACCGGTCGGTGCGAAATCCAGAGAGCGAGTCCGCGTCTCCTCCAACTTTCATTAGTAACGTAAAGCAGGAAAGGCATTTCTGTGTTGGAAGTATGGTTGTTATTCCGCAATCAGTGTCCTACTTCCCTCTGTGTATCATGCCAGTGGTGCTTTTCGAATACTTATTGAGAACGAGAAGGATCCTGAAAGCACGCTAATATTAATAATTGTTGGGATTGAATGCCCTGAAACCAGCATATGATTATGAAAGACGCCGTATTGAAGGGCTCCAGAAATGTCGACAATCTGGTGTTCTTTAACATGCACCTACATCTAGGCACACGATCCTCATGAATTTTCGCCTCCATCGAAAATGCAGCCGCGTGGTTGGGATTTGCTCCCGCGACCTGCGCACGCACGCACGCACGCACACACACACACACACACACACACACACACACACACACACACACACACACACACACACACACACACACACACACGCACACGCACACGCACACACACACACACACACACACACACGCAAAGGCAATGTACTTAGCAGAACCGAGTATCGATTTTCACTGACTAGGAATTCATAATCATTGAGGTGCCTTGGTTATTATACTGGAATATGCATTGAGGGAAATCTTTTTTGAACGCCAGTAGAAAAAAAAAATCGCCCTAATAATCTTTCGGTGGCCAGGTGAGTAACAGGCAAGCCATCACCGCTAGAAAGCGCTGAGGTGCCCGTCCTACACTGGGAGTGAGGAAAAAGTGTCGACATGAGCTTTCGCGCTAGTTGGACGTCCTGCGGCGTTCATGAAGCGATTTAAATAAGGACAGCTTAGACACACCCATCCTGTATTAAAGACATGAAAATAAACCTAACAAAGACATTTTCACAGCAAAGCAACTCATGCGTGTTTGTGAAAGTTTGGCAAAAGCATTAAGTTTGAAAACGGTGTAGTCTGCGCGACATTTCATGGCACGCTCGTCCTCGATCCCTGTGCTCTAATAATTTTTAGGCTTTCAGCTGGTAAAGTAAATTATTTTGAATCAGCCAAAACAAGGCAAGTTCTTTCTTTTTTACTTTTATTGCGCGTCGGAGCCCGATTCTCTTCGTTGTCGCCACTCTTCCTCGACTGATTAAAACGTGTAACTTGAGAAGCATTCAGCCACAGCTTGCATGACTTTCCAAGCGTACTTTTCTTCACTCTCTCCTTAACTCTTCTTCATTACACATTGGTGTTTGATTAAAGCAGTGGCTTTTGGAATTGAGTGCGCCAGACTTTAAAGTTGTGCGCAATCATTTCCGGGTCGCAGATATTGTGTATAGAGACAATGAAGGTATGTATGCTATACAAGTATTTTTTTACGTAATACTTAGTTGTAATGGATTTGAAAGGGTAAAACATGATTCCTGCGCTTGCTTGCTTGCTTGCTTGCTTGCTTGCTGATTGTTCAAACCCGAAAATTATTGCAAAATAAAAATAAAAAACGTGGTTCCGCAAAATCTTTTCCACCGAATTAGTGTTAGGGGCTATGTGTTGTACAGTCCACTGTGGAAGACGAAGTTGGCACAATTTGTTTCGTCAGACCGACAAGCTTGAACATCGCAGCCGTGATGCCAAACTAGCCATCAGTCTAATAAATATTAGTTCCTTTTGAATCTTGTGTTCACACAAGTCACTATGATCAGTCACGCTAAATCACCCATAACACAAGAATAGTCCGCCAATGACGGAAGAATAATGCTCTTCTACAAACGGATTAAAGTAAGTACCTTTATAAAGGTTATCATATTTGTGATTGATTAATATGTGGGGTTTAACGTTCCAAAACCACCATATTGTTTAATTATGAGAGACGCCGTAGTGGAGGGCTCCGGAAATTTCGACCACCTGGGGTTCTTTAACGTTCACCCAAATATAAGCACACGGGCCTACATTTACGCCTCCATCCGAAAGGCAGCCGCCGCAGCCGGGATTTGATCCCGTGACCTGCGGGTCAGCAGCCGAGTAGCTTAGCCACTAGACTACCGCGGTGGGGCTTGACACAGATTTGTCTGGCTGGGAAAAATTCTACAAATAAACAGGCTCCCCAGCCTCGTTTAGTCTCAAATTCTTAATATGAAATTAAAGAACTGGTCTTACGTGTTGAGACCCATTCGGTCTATTTTATTTGTGGGGTGACTGTCCGGCTGCCTCCGAAGCTAGCGACTTTTTACGGCATACCTGCGTTGTTTTCCGAATTGGTTCCGGTTCCATTGGGTCTCGAAGCTTGGTGTCAAATTTAAATTGTAATAATAAAAACTATAGACTAGACACGTTGGATAGTTTGTTTATTCGTGTAATGCAACTGCCACGAGTGGTATTGCCCAGTTTTTATTTATCACATGGGTTGCTTCAAGTGCTCCTGTCATTTCATGTGTCTGCGCATGCTCTTGCACCCACTTCTTTCTTTTATTTTTTTTTTTGCTTGTTAAACATAACGAAGGCCGGCTGGACAGATGCGTATCTTCCCCTGAGTTGAACTTACGGCTTCCTTTTACGTGGCCCTCTGGGGCTTTTGTTGGCGTTGTTTTTGTTTTTTATGTGCGTATAGCGTGTTTCGAAGACACGTCCTAAAAACATTGATATGGAGAAGTAACGCTCTCTTTGTGGCCTCTTGCTGGAATCTCGCTCAGGGGTGTCAGACCTTGAAGTGTTCCCAAAGGAAGCGTCTCGTAGCTTCTCCTCCTTCTTTCATTCATCACGGAGGAGCTTCGTGAGGCTTTCCGAACTGACCACAGCGACCCAGCGGCGTTCCCTGAATAGATGTAGAGAGCCGAGTTACGTTTTCACCTACGCGTCTCGAGGGAAGTGCTGATGGCGAGGACGTTTCCACGAATCCCATGGTGGTCATGGAGGAATAAAAAATTCATAAGCTCGTCGCTCACACACACAGGCGTGCACACGGGAGAAGCAGAGCGGTGGGGGTGCGAACGTTACCCTTATTGACCTAAGGGTGCACTCAGAATAAACAGTTGGGGAAGGAAGGAAAAATGGCTTTCGAGCCTGCTATAGCAATGCAACTAAAGATAAGGGAGGTCTTCTTGCTTTGCATTGCAAAGGCTGCCCTTGTTCAATTTTTAATGAAGGTGACGTCGTGAGAAATCATGGGAATAAATGTGTACGTAAGATTATCGAAGTTGAGATCATTGAATGGTTGGGTGATGAATCAGTTCGGCGTCTATAATGTTATCAAATTAAAATATAAAATTAATTCGCTCTGATTTTTCTTGATAAAGGGAAGTGTAGCTTCTCTGACGTACGCATTGTTGCAGCTGTTTTTTTTTGTATATATATAAGAAAAATTGATCCAAACAACTGTAAGTTCAGAGCTCTGTGCGTTTTCTTGCTGCGTCCCTATCGTTATTTGCGCTGTATGATTCACCATGCTTGACCAGCATGCCTGAATTCTCTCTATCGTGTGGCCAAACAGTGCCCCATACGTTTACTCAGTAAGACGCGTCTCATGATCGCTTAAAAAGAAGGAATATAGTGGCGTTGGCTCTTGACAATAATGGTGGCCCAAGGCCCCTGATGTGGCATTTTAAAAACTGCTTGCGTCCCGTCTTTACTTGAGAAAAGACACGGACACTTGAAGAAACAAGTCATTGCTCATTTTAGTTTTTTTTTGTGTGTTGTTACTTGTGTTTCGTACTCGACCATTGGTGGGGGTGGAAAAGGTGCACTGTGATGAAATTGCTCGTACCCTCACCTCCTTCCCCCCAAGCTTCCCGACTCATTGATGGGGAACGCTGGGTATGCTTGCGTCTATAATAAAACCATGAGTAACTGGAATGGGTACTATTCGTACCAAGAACACCTCTAGTATTCGTATCTTCAACCATTTGCTTTTCATTCTGTGAAAGCGTATCGAAATATTCATAGCTGAAAGAAACATCAAGCCTAAAGCAGCCAAATGCGCAAACAAATGCTGTTATATTAAAAAAAAAACATTACTTGGTCTATGAACTCGTGTATCGTGAACAAAGCAATACAAGAGTGGTGACCTTAATTTTTTATTATTCTTCATAACTGGCACATATCTGGAAGGCGTGCTCGTCGAACATGGCAAAAATGAAGGGGATATTACAAACAAGATAAGATGAATGAAAGTAACGAGCTAAGAAAGCTATTTTGTGCATAATGATGTGACCAATTAGAACACGAGCATAATACTAAACGAACAAGTTACAAAAATAAGGACTACAAAGGTGACGTGGCACCATCTGCCGTCTGCTGTGACAAACGCTTCCACGAAAATTTTGATTTTCACGTGAGCTCCCCTCTGCGTAAAAAAACTGTTAGTTTGTCATGGTAACGTGGTGAGTAATTACAAAACTATACAAAAGGGCACGTGGACGAACCCTCACGCATTTAGACATAGCATTGAGATGGTGTAGTCCCCGCTCATTTCTCTGTTTTCATTAGACTGCACGCCACTACCATTGAAATGGGCTACCTGCCTCCCATTCGTTGAAACTCTTTCTTTCTGTTGCCATTACAACAGCGGCTGCAATTTTTAAATAACCCGAGAGGGTGGGCTGTCCCGCACTCATATGGCGCAACATTGCAGCGGAGCCTCACGAGATAATTTATATATTGGTGGCTAATGGCCCAAAACCTGGTGAGTTTTA